>NC_057798.1:85691192-85913935 GCF_018294505.1 Triticum aestivum
GGAATTGCGTAACAAGTGGTATCAGAGCCCAGGTGCCCGGAATGAATCTCGGTAAACTCACGGGTGGTCGGTCATGGTTGGTGGGCTGGAAACGCTGGTGTTAGCGGGCCCATGGATGACCGATGTGAGAGGGGGAGATTGTTGGGTTTAGTCCCACATCGGTTGTGGGGGAGACATAACACGACTTATAAGGGCGGGGGTCTCCCCTCCTAACAGGCTAGTCTTTTGGGGGAAGAGGGCCCAAGGCCTGTCATAAGTCGGTGTTGCTCTCCGGTTGGGCCTGGTTGACGCATGTGGGTCGAAAACGCTGGTGTAGCGGACCCGGGATTGCGTAACACTTCCGGCGGCGGCGCTAGCCGTGCGACGACGGGTGCGGCATCGAGCGCCCCTCTCTTATGACGCTGGGCGGGGATCCGAAGACCAGATATGGACGAAACATTTTTTTTCACTAGGCGGTGGCAAGGCTTGTAAATATCAGCGAACTGTTCGTTTTGGAGCACGATTGTCGCACGATCTATAACGGACGGCATCCAGATTGTTTGGACGTGTTGCAAAACTCCGACCGGCAGGAGTTTAGCTTTATCGTTTAATAAAATGGCCCAACGCCTCGCTTGCGCAAACCTTTGTACGCGACACGACTCGATGGCCGCCGCCAATCGTTTCACCGACCTCTCCGGCAATCTGCTCGTCTCCGTCATATCCTTCCTATCGGCCAAGGATGCCACCTGCACCTTTGTGCTCTCCCAGCGATGGCGTCCGCTCTGGCTGCGCACGGACACCCTCGACCTAGACTCCAGGTCCTATGCCGGCGGCCGGCCCGATCTACACTACATGTCCTACCGCGGCCTGGACACCTTTCAGCTATTTAAAATGTTTACTCATGTGTTTGGACAAAAGAGCTTTAGCGCAGGACCTCTTCTAAACGCTATAGCTTGCAGGCTATTTAAAACCATGCTTAAATTCCTTGGCTTTACTTTTATCCTTTGCTGTTAGAGTGATTCCATTAAACAACTTCAATTCACTGCGAAAAATGATTTCTTTTTTCTACTCCTCAAAAAAAGAGGATTCTTAAATTTTATATCGACGAATGTTTACTTGGTTTATGCTCTAGTTTGTGCCGCAAACTTGAATAGTTTTTTTATTGACAACAATGTTCGAATTCAGATTTCACTATACATGTTTGCTTCTAAGATTCATTTTTAATGCATCCGTATTTAGCACTGAGACTGAGATTGTACTACTCCCTCTGTACAGAAATACAGTGATCTAAACGCTCTTATATTTCTTTATCGACTGCAACATGAAAACACCGAGTAAATGTGTGGTAGCCTACATATTTTGGGAGTAATGGAATCTCTACTCTATTGTGACTTTATGAGTGAGAAATCCATGAAAATAGCTAATCTGGGGATTCAAAAATGAAACTGTATGTTCACTCTTTTCCTTTTCCCCTCTGAAACTGCATGTTCATCATTCCAGTGGGCAAGAGCAAGACCTGAAATTTGTCAATAGAAAGAGCTTGATGTTTTCTTCTCCTCAAAAAAAGGGTGTTCTTAAATTTTATATGGACGAGTGTTTGTTTGGTTTATGCTCTAGTTTGTGCCGCAAACTTGAATAGTTTGTTCGGAGATTCATTTTTAATGTCTTCGTATTCAGCACTGAGTCTGAGATTATACCATTTGTACTTAACTGCTGCCATCAACTGCCATAGCCTTGGGGCTACATATTTTGGGAGTACTGGAATTTCTACTCTATTGTGACTGAGATAATCTTGTGTCAAACTGCCCAGAATTCAGATTGGCAACTAAGAGCCCAATGGTTACTTCATGTTTCAGGATTAGCTTTCGTTGATTATCTTTTGATGATTTTATCCGGGGGAGCATATTTTTGAAAACTGTGGTCTCCTTATAAAAGCTTTAACTTTGTAAATATACCGTTTTGTATGTTTGATATTAGAGTACTTGATCTTATTTCTGTTTCAATCTGTCCATTCTCTTATGAACAAAACTGATGTTGATGGTTTGTGCCTTGATGCGTTGATCTTATTTTTGTTTCTGCAAAAAAAAAAGACATGCTAATTTTACGAAACCTGCCTATTGTCCCACTTTTGCTAAAGCCAGTGTTGACGATATCCTTCATGAGCATGACTTATATTCCTTGGCTTTACTTTTATCCTTTGCTGGAGTGAATCCATTGAGGAACTTCCATTCACTATTCTGCAAAGTATTCTTTTTGTTACTTTTTCCTAAGTTATTTGATCGAACTTCCTGTATTTTTCAAAATTAAGTGTACCTTTCCAACATTCTTGTTTTTCTCCAAAGGGCGACAAAAACCATGCCACCTAGTAGTTTCTAATGTCAGTATTACGCAGTACCACACAGTAGGATAGTGCAGAATATGGCTTATTTTTCATCTTGATATAGGGAAATTTGGTCCAGTTCTTCGTTGTCTTGGTGATGCCCAACCATCGAACCTGAAACCCCGACCAGAGAGCCTTGTTATAGCAGATATCATTTCAAAGTTTCCATAAAGAAAACATAATTGCAGCATGAAAGGCGCTATTGACTTTGTGAGAATTGCCACTTAACTACACTTCAGCAACACTCATAAAATTAGTCCCAAACGGAGGACCGGTAATATGGTCAACTTCCCTCCTACAGCCAAATAACACTTGTTGCACACATTCAGGCTTTGAACAAAAAATACAGGAATAGTTATCATACTATCATCTCATGGCCTGGATTAATTCCCTGTATGCACTCACATAGAACAACTGCATGTACGAACATACTACGAAGCTGGGATTTAGCCCGAATCAGCAAACCAAGCATTTAGCCACTCATTTTATTAACAAGCACCAGGAACAGGTGAACATGTTTGGGACGTCAAAGTTCCTTTGAAAATAAAAGTGTTTATGTGGTTTGTCCATAAACAAGTAATTTTAACTAAGGATAACTTGATGAAGCGTAATTGGACATGACCTACTAGGTGTAGTTTCTGCGATCGGGATGAGACTATTAAACACCTCTTTTTTGATTGCCCGCTGGCCAAGGTACTTTGGCAGACGGTCCACATTGCTTTTAATATCAAACCCCCCAATTCTGTTTATGCGTTATTTGGGACATGGCTACATGGGATTGAGCCTAACTTAGCGAGACATATTCGGGTTGGGGCTTGTGCTTTGCTGTGGACTATCTGGAATTGCAGAAATGATTTGGTCTTTAACAGAATATCATGTATACATTTTTTGCAGGTTTTATTCCGGACTACGGCACTGATCCGTTCGTGGTTGCCACTCACCCAGACGGAGGCCAGGGAGCATTTGGTTACTGGGTCTGTCCGCTGGGAGATGGTAGCTCGGGATATCTTCAACCGGTTTGGATGGCGGTCATGTAATAGGATAGGCATTTAGCATTCCTATCTAATTTACCCAGCCGGTTGTGGCATCTTGATTTGGCTAGTTGTTGTTTCTAGCCTCTTTTGGCTCTGTGTGAGCTTTTTCTGTTTTTCTAGAACCTTTGGAACCATGTTGGAACTACTTTATTTTGTTAATAAGAGGGCCGTATGCATCGTTCCGATGCAGAGGCCGGGGTTCTCCCCCTTTTCGAAAAAAAAATGCAGGAAGAGTGACCGACTTATCGTTATTGAACATATATGAAGAGAAAGTATTTCCCAAGAGCCAGAGACTAGTTAGACAGTTCAGGTGCCGTAATGCGAGGAAAGTATTCAAATATAGCCAGCGTATCCTTTTGAGGAACATTTACAGGATTAGAATGGCAAATATCTAGTTACAATCTTTTGATGGGCATTTTTCAGAGCGCCATCTTCGGCTCTTTGCAGTCTCAGAAATTCAAATTGCCGATAGTAGTGTTAGAAAATCTTTATGTTAGGCTCATCTCTTAATTGGGAGTGGCTAGTTAAAAAGAACCCTCCCTTGCTGTAGAACGGTGGTAATGAAGTACCCCTCTTTCATGTCAAGTTTTTGTACTGTTTTTCTTTTCTCTAGCTATATCTAATATATAGTCCAGTATGTGTTTGGACCGAACAGCTTCAGTTCTTTGACAGATTTGACGGACCAAGAACTTTCTTCAGATGCTTGTGCATTGTTGAGTGCTTCCCCAGATATCCTGCATTTCTCAGCAGGCAGTTCGGCAGCCAGCAGTTTCTTGTGTAGTATTGTTGAGTGTCAGAACTTTGGGTTTTACGCATCTGTATCGAGCTCATCAGCTTGGTCCAAACTTTACAGAAGAAATAGTTGAGCACCACTTACAGTGTATTGCATTGCATGTCATGTACGTAATGCTTCCTCTGGTTTGGAGGTGAGCGTATTTTGTAAATGTTCAGGTATTGCATGTCATACACATACAATGCTTTCTCTGATCGATAGGGGATTCCTGCAATCTGGATAAGTAAGTCGATACGCTTCAGGTAACGCAAGATCAAATCTTCTTGGTCACGGATGAATCTGCTAGATTAGCTGGTAAGATCTACTCGTAGCATATAAGTTTTGCAAGTACAGTTACATAGGAAGCAGCTTATATTATGTATAGCTCCAGACGTGCTGAACCTCTGCAGCTAAGCCAAGATGTCCTGACAGCTAAAACACGTTGGTGGTTGCAGTAACACTGTGATGGATTTTAACTGTCGTTCAGTTCCAGAGCACTGAACATCAAGCGGCGACCAAACAAGATGCTCTAGCAGTTTGCAGTTTCCAGTTTGCTTGGTCCTTGAAACTGAAACTGAATTCGGTTTTGCTCTTTTATCGGTGCCTGAAAGCAAATTCGCCCCTGGCAGGTCCCGGTTGTAAGTGATTATATGTGCACAAGCGAGGCCTTGGTGGAGCCCTGAAGCACAGTTCCGACTTGTTACAACGATTCAAGTTTGCTTCCAAACTGTAAAACTCTGCCCCCGATCGAGAAACTGTTAATACCGCAATCTCCGAACCTGCAAATTGCTTGGTCGGTGCTGGCGCATCCCGACTCCTACTGGGATCGTATGCTAGTAACATCATTGGCCGGCATGGGTTAGATTGGTACGTAAAATGTTTTGGACGTACGGGATTCATCGATCTCGCCGTCACCGTCAGTGGAGCCCAACACAATTTCTATCGATGGAAAAGCTAAGGCCTCCTTTGGTTTAGAGGAATTTCATAGGAATTTTAGAGGATAGGATTTTTATAGGATTTTTTCCTATAGAGCCCTTTGGTTCATAGGAATAGATTCCTATTCCTACATAGGATTGGTTCCTATCCTTCACATTTCATAGGAAAATAAAAATGAGCCTAGACTCAATGAAAAAAATTCCTTTGATGTCAACCAAATGACATCTCGTTTCCTATTCCTACTCATAAGATTTGAGATACATGCCATCTCATTTCCTACAAAATTCCTATTCCTATAATAATCCTATCCTATGAACCAAAAGAGGCCTAAAAGGGAAGGGGAAAGAGGCCGGCCGCCATCACAATCCCTAAATTTTGATTGGTACGCCAGTGGTCAGTGGAGCTCAAATCAAATCTTCACAGTGAACGAACAACAAAAGAAAAAGAAAGGCTAAATAAAAAAGGCAAAAGCCGCCATGATGTTTTTGGATCTCTCAAACCAAACCAAATCTCGACAGTCCACTACGAGCAGCTCACACCATCTGCGACCGGCCGGGCCGGGTCCCGTACGTACGTCGGTGCGTGTCGTCGGGCGGCGAGTGCGGTGCGAGCCGAATAAATCGGCACGGCGGACCGGGTCGCCCGTCTTTGCCCGGCTGCTTTCTAGAAGCTGGAAGCCTAGAACGATACTGGAACGGCACGAGTGACAGCTCTGCTTTTCAGCACGAAAACGTACGTACGGACCAGAAGCCAGGGCAGGTCCCCTTCTACCCACAGTAGTAGTCGTCCAACTACGTACACGTAGCTCCAGTCCAGACCGCGACACATGTGCCGCTGGTCGATTACGGTGCTGTACGTTAGCCCGACAGTTTTTTTTTTGGTGTTTTCCTTTCCCCTGGCTGGATGGCTGGGATGGATGATAGATAGATCAAGCGACTAAAAAGTGGAAAAATACATACATTAATTAGGGACCGGGCAAAAGAACTATTACAGGAGCTGTAAGTAATGAGAAATCTACGGCGGTCCTGGGCTCCTGGCCTACTCTCATGGTTAATAATGCATGGAAAACACGGAGCTCGATCGGCTAGAGCTACAGCAGCTGGCTGCTCTCGTACATGACGCTCCACGAGTCCAGCGTCGGGTAGCACGGCTGTTGCTGCTGCACCAGCTGCTGCTGGTGGTGGCGATGGAGCGCGGCCGCGTCGGCGTCCGACGGCAGCCGCAGCGCGTCCCCGAACGGGTGGCAGTCCAGCAGCGCCGCGGCGGAGGACGCGTCGAACGATGCGTGCAGGACGCTGCCGTCGTCGGTGCCCGGCTCGGACTGGACGCCGGTAACGTGCTGCACCATGAGCCGGAAGTTGGCGGGGTCGGTGCTGATGTACGTGGTGGGCGCGCGCTTCGACGCCCGCGCGCGCCGCTTCCCGGCACGCCCCGCGCCCGCCGCGTTGGGCCCCAGGCCCGCACGCCTCTTGTTCGCCGCGGCGCCCACGGCGACGGGGGTGGACGGCGGCCGCGGGGCCGCGTCCGACGCGACCAGCACGGAGTCGCAGGCGAGCGAACCCGTGGGCGGCGCGGACGTGGAGGCGAACCAGTTGCTGCCGCCGGTGCCGCAGGGGAAGTCCGCGAGGAGGGACGACGAGGAGAGCGCGGAGTTGGAGGGCGAGGATGCGGCCGGCGAGTAGTCGTACTCGTACTCGGGCATGGCGGAGAAGTTGAGCGCGCGCGCGAGGGCGGCGTCGGTGTAGTAGGCCGGGCCGAGCGAGGAGGACGCCGAGAGGAACGGCGCTTGCGGCGGCGGCGCCAGGCACGACATGGCGTCCATGATGATGATGATCAGCGAGGACTGAAGCACGTTCAAAGTTTGTAGGCCGGCGTGCGTGGTGCAGCTCGTGTGAGTGCAGTACAGGAGGAGGAAGAGGCTCTGCGGTGCGTTTGGGAAGGGAAGCTGGGAAGGTGGGCTGTTGGGGGAGTGGGAATGGGGGAGCGAGGTAGGTGTATATAGGCGGGAAAACGCGTCGGCATCGGCATCGGCGGTGTCGGCGTGCTCGGGGGGTGGCGGGGCCGCGCGCGCGGCCTCGGCATGTCCCGGTGTCGGACTCCACCGCCACCCGCGGGGCCCTCCGTCCCTGTGCCACATCGAGCTGGAGTCAACCCAACCCAACCCCCGTCTACGCACACAGGGCGGAACCATGTGGCCTGCGCCGCGAGCCGGCACGCGCCATGCGTGCGAGCCCGGACGGGCGCCCGGCGGTGGCACGCACGCACGCACGTTCGCTGCGCAGCGCAGCGCAGGGCACAACATCTCAAGCGCGCGGCGTACAGACGGGGCTCGACCGATCGGCGCCGGCGAGTGGCGCGCACGTTCGGCGCGGAGCAAGCCCAACGGCCGCAAAGCATGCGGCTGACTGCCCATGCCGCGCTTTTCGCTAACCCCGTACGGACGTATGTACGTGCGTTGTGTTCGAGCAGTGACCGAATGATGGGCTTGACGGTGCGCGGCACGCGGTAGGCCGCCATGGCCATGCCTCCGCTGACTGACTGCTGCTACCAACCCGTCCCGTCCCAGCCGTACAGGAGACGGGTCGACCTCGTCCCCCTCGTGTACGGCACGGGCAGCCGCTCCTGAGATTCCGACGGGCTGTCGGTCAGACTGATGCGCACATACACACTATGCCGCCCACTGCTTTGCTTAACATTATCACGAACTTCTCAACAAAAGTAAAAAAATCAAACAGTACGTACTACTGTGTGTAATGCGAGAGCGATAAAGTAATGCACGCACGAACAAGCTAGCGTGATTAGCGGGGGTCTGCCCTGCCCTCCCAATCAGACCGGCACCAACAAAAGTGAACAGGCAACCAAAGTTACTCCCGGCCCGGATATCCTTCCATCCATTTCATCCGTGTGCTGTGCGGTCAAGCAGTCGAGCAGCTCGCGGGAATGGCGCGCTCGGGGCGGTGCGGGTGGGCTCGCCGTCGCTCTCGCCGAAGATCTCACCGCCAGAATTAGCTGAGGCACCGGGCCTGAAATGGACGGGGAACAGAGCGCAGGATCCCATCGACCTGTCCTGTCCACCCATCTAATCTATGCCTACGCTGCTTGCCCGCTCGCTCTGATGCTCTCAGCAGCACACGCCAAGCACTCAAGGCAACATCAACTGACTAATTAACTAGCACTGCTCTTCAATTCGTAGTTTTAGCGGTGGCTGCCGTCACCGGTGCCGTCTGATTAGTGGTTTAGTTTACTCCGCGGAAGATCTAGAAGAGATCGCCGTCGGCTCGTCGCCGGGTGCCTTTCAGGCCCGGAAATGTGATTTATCTCCTCTGTTTTTTCCTCTGCTCCTGTGGAGATTCTGCTTCGATCGCAAGTGATCCTTTCTTCACCGCGAGGGAATGGAATTACGAATATCTCTTTTTGTTACCACTGATGATGGACCGAAAATGACGGACCGGCGAACGATTCCTAAATTAGTGCTCGCGATATCGATCCGTGGATCTCCTCGAGATTTGTTCTCTGTTTTTGTTCAGACAACGGACGACACACTTTCTTACCGTCGCCTTCCCCGCGGGCTCCTTTCACCGACGAGGTAAGAACATATTCTTTTAGTTGTAGTACTGATCTGTACATGATCGTCGTAGTATTATATGTTGTGGCCGTCACGGAGGCATATGCGCGGATCGTAGGCGACAATCAGGTGATGTCGTGATCCCTCCTCGACGACGACGACGACGGACGTACCGCCCGCTGACCCCGCGCACGGGTCCGTCCAAATGCGTATTCCAAACACGACCAACCGCACGGCATGCTGATCTTGCACGCCGCCGGCTCCGGCGGCCACCGCTGCGATCCATCGCTCCGGCGGCACGGCGTCAAGTCAAAAGCGCATTTTCCCTCCGACGGACAAGCCCATCGTTTCCCCTGCGAGTCGTCGTGCAGATTTTCCAGTGCTCTGAGCTCACTGTAAAATTTCCCAGTGGTCTGATGAGCTCTCTGTAGTGTAAACCAGGGGTTGGACGCACCGGCGGTTTCTGAGTACACCACACGTCCACACTTGCAGCAGCACTGCACACGGGGAAGCGCACAGAGACAGAGATGTAAGACAATAAGTTTTGGGGAACCAGCCCAACCCTTTAGGGGTGGCTTATCTCATTATATATAATGGTTGTGTTACAATATGTACCATATACGTACATAGGTACAGAAACTATACATAGTCTAACACCCTCCCTCAATCTTAGCCACTTTCTAAAGAACTGAGAAGGGTAAGATTGCGCCTACAAGCCTCAAACTGCGGCAGCGGTAAAGGCTTAGTGAAGATGTCTGCAAGTTGATCCTTAGATGAGATAAACTTGATCTGGAGTTGCTTCTGTGATACACGTTCCCGTACAAAGTGATAGTCAACTTCAATGTGTTTCATTCGGGCATGAAATACTGGATTTGCAGAAAGGTATGTAGCACCGATGTTATCACACCAAAGAATAGGAGGCTGTGGTTGAGACAAACCCAACTCCTGAAGCAAAGACTGCACCCAAATAATCTCTGCAGTAGCATTAGCCACAGCCTTGTACTCAGCTTCAGTACTGCTACGTGACACAGTAGCATGTTTCCGAGCACTCCAGGCGATCAAATTAGAGCCAAAGAATACTGCATAACCCCCCGTGGATCGCCTGTCATCTGGGCTACCAGCCCAATCTGCATCAGAGAAGGCCGAAAGGACCCGAGAGGAAGTCGGCCGAATATGCATACCAAATGTCAGGGTGAACTGAACATAACGAAGAATGCGTTTAACAGCAGCCCAATGAGTATCTCTGGGAGCCTGAAGATACTGACAAACCCTGTTAACAGCATAAGAGATATCTGGTCTCGTGATCGTCAAGTACTGAAGTCCACCAACAATGCTCCTGTACTCTGTGGCATCCGCAGGAGACAAAAGCTCACCATCAACAGCTGTTATCTTGTCGGTAGACGACATGGGTGTGGTGGTTGGTTTGCACTTCAGCATGCCAGCTCTCTGTAACAACTCCAAGGAGTACTTCTTCTGCGGAAGGACAAGACCAGTAGCACGAGAAGTGACCTCAACTCCAAGAAAGTAGTGAAGCTTCCCAAGATCTTTGACCGCAAAATCAGCACCAAGAGAGCAGACAAGAGCATCAGCAGCATACTGAGAAGAGCTGACAAGGATAATATCATCGACATATACCAAAAGATACATAGTGACTTCTGGCTTCTGTAGAAGAAATAACGAAATGTCAGCAGTAGACGGCACAAACCCATGAGCACGAAGGGCAGAGGCAAGGCGGGCATGCCAGGCACGAGGAGCTTGCTTCAAACCATATAGTGCTTTGGAAAGACGACAGATATAGTCAGGACGATCAGGATCAGAGAAACCAGGCGGCTGTTTTATATAAACCTCTTCCTCCAAAAATCCATGTAGAAAAGCATTCTGCACATCAAGTTGACGAAGTGACCAACCACGAGAAACAGCAATGGAGAGAAGAAGCCGAATAGTGGTAGGCTTGACGACAGGACTGAAGGTGTCCTCATAGTCAAGACCATGACGCTGCCGAAAACCGCGAGCAACAAGTCGCGCTTTGTAACGCTCAATAGATCCATCCGAATGCTTCTTCACTTTGAATACCCATTTTGAGTCAATAACATTTACCCGTGGTGGTGGAGGAACGAGAGTCCATGTCTTGTTACGAAGAAGAGCATGAAACTCCTGCTCCATAGCCTCTCGCCAATGTGGAATGCGCAGGGCAGCCTGATATGAGCGAGGCTCAGAAGATGGATCCGCAACAGCAGCAGCCAAACAAGCAGCCAACCAAGCAACCGTACCATCCTTACGTTCCTTAGGTTTGAAAATGCCACTGCGACTGCGTGTATGTGGTCGGGACACAGGAACCACCGAGGTCGACGGAGCAGCCTGCAACGGGCTGGAGGACGGCGACGTTGACGAGTCAGCCGGTGACGAGGAGCCAGTCACGGTAGCCTCGGACTCGGTTGGCGAAGAAGGCCGACCCACCGGCGAAACCGGCAGAGCAGACGAAGCAGCTGGCGACTCCGGCATCACAGACCGGGCCGATGGCGAGCTCGGTATAGTGGGCCGTGGCGCGGCCGGTGTCGCGGGCCGATCCGCTGATGAAGGCGACGTGAGGACCCGAGCCGCGGGCGAAGACGGCGTGACGGGCCGAGCCGCGGGCGACTCGGCGGCCGCTGGCGAAACGGACCGAGCAGTGGAGATGCTCGGCGCGACGGGCTCGTCGGGTGACCATGCATGGGCACGCGAATCGATGCCATACAACATAAGGCGATCGACGTGCCCACCAGAAGACGACGATGATGATGGTGAATCCTCCAACAGCTCCAAACGAGCTCCACGTCCGGTTCCTGCACCATGGTTAGGTAACAGCAAAGGAGAGTATGCAACATCATCAAATTGGTCAGAAGCAACAGAGGATGAATGCAGGGATGGTGGTTCGACAGTGGACACAGGAAGGTTGGCAAAGGGAAAAACATGCTCATCAAACACGACGTCCCGAGATATATAGACACGATTAGTGGGAACATGAAGACATTTGTAACCTTTATGAAGAGAGCTATAGCCAAGAAAAACACACTTCTTAGAACGAAACTCAAGCTTGCGCTTGTTATATGGACGAAGATGCGGCCAGCAAGCACACCCAAATACCTTGAGAAAGGTATAATCAGGTTGTTCATTAAGGAGAACCTCAATGGGAGTCTTCATGTTTAAAACACGAGTAGGAGTACGGTTGATGAGAAAGCATGCAGTGGTGAAAGCATCACTCCAAAACCGAAACGGAACAGATGCATGTGCCAAAAGAGTAAGACCAGCTTCAACAATATGACGATGCTTACGTTCGACTGAACCATTCTGCTGATGTGTATGTGGACATGCTAAACGATGAGCTATCCCAAGCGACCGAAAGAAAGAGTTGAGGTTGCGATACTCGCCCCCCCCAGTCTGACTGGACATGAACAATTTTGTGCTTGAGAAGACGTTCAACATGTTTTTGAAACTGAACAAAAATATCAAACACATCAGATTTGCGTTTAATAAGGTAAAGCCAGGTAAAGCGACTATAAGCATCAACGAAACTGATATAGTAATTATGACCACTGACAGAAGTCTGAGCAGGACCCCATACATCTGAAAACACAAGTTCTAAAGGATGTTTCACCTCACGACTGGACTCCGAAAAAGGAAGTTGATGACTCTTCCCCTGCTGACAAGCATCACACACTGCTACATCTTTATGACTAGACAAACTAGGAAGCTCATGACGACGCAAAATATGACGGACAATAGGTGTGGCCGGGTGACCAAGACGAGCATGCCACTGTGACGGAGAGACCCGAACTCCACTGAAAACACGAGCGACACCAGGATGCTCCAGACGGTAGAGGCCCTGGCACAACCGCCCACTAAGAAGAATGTCCCTCGTGCCCCGATCCTTAATAAAAAGATCAAAAGGGTGAAATTCACAAAGCACATTATTATCACGTGTGAGTTTAGGAACTGAAAGAAGATTACGGGTCACAGATGGAACTCGAAGAACATTGCGAAGCTGAAGACTCCTATTGGCATGTCTAGTGAGAAGAGATGCTTGACCAATATGAGAGATGTGCATACCTGCTCCATTGGCGGTGTGGATCTTGTCGGAGCCATGATAGGGTTCACGAGTGTGAAGCTTCCCCATCTCGCTGGTTAGATGCTCTGTTGCCCCAGAGTCCATGTACCAGTGTGGATCGATGGAGTAGGACTGAGTGTGTCCCTGTTGCTTCTGCGGCGCGGGACAATCAGCCATGGCGACCTGACGGGCATTGTTGCGTGTATCTTTGCTGTCATTGCCAAGACCAAGGAAGCTTCGCTGGAAGCGCTTATGACACTTGGAGGCCCAGTGCCCATCGCGGCCACAAAGCTGACACACACGTGGACCGCCAGCCCCCGGTAAGGTCGCAGTAGGTGGGGGGGCCGAGGCGGGCGACGGTGGCAGCCCCAAGGGAGACCGGGGTGATGAAGAAGAGCGGCCACCCTTGGTGGCGGCGTTGGCCGAGAGGGAGCCAGTGCCCCTGGTGCGGCGAGTCTCAACCCGTTGCTCAGTGAGAAGGAGCCGAGAGAAAACCTCGTGTGCCAGCATGGGTGTCGAGTTGCCCCGCTCGTTGATGATCTCGACTAAGGCATCATACTCCTCATCAAGACCATTGACAATAAACGAGTTGAACTCGGAGTCGGTGAGGGGCTGTCCAATGGAGGCCAATGTGTCGGCGAGGCCCTTGACCTTGTTGTAGAACTCAGTGGCAGTGGAGTCAAGCTTCTGACACTCTCCAAGCTGACGACGGAGTGCAGAGACACGAGCCTGGGACTGTGCTGCGAAGGTGCGCTCAAGGATGGTCCATGCCTCATGAGACGTCTTCGCGAAGACAACAAGGCCGGCAACTGCCGGCGAGAGCGACCCCTGGATGGAGGAGAGGTTCGCCTGGTCCTGCCCCGTCCAGACGCGATGGGCCGGATTGTAGACCGGACCGTGCACGCTGTCTACCAGCGCGGGTGGGCAGGGAAGCGATCCGTCGACGTAGCCTAGCAGGTAGTGACTCCCCAAGAGCGGGAGAACCTGCGCACGCCAGAAGATGTAGTTGTCGGCGGAGAGCTTGATGGTGATGAGATGACCGAAGTGAAACGACGGCGGCGAAGACAATCCCATCGAGGAGGCTGCCTGGGGTGCAAACACCATGGAGGCAGCCAGAGGCACCGAAGCCGATGCGGGAGGAGGCGGGACCGCAGCCAGGGCGGGCGCCGCAAAGCTCGCGACCGGTGCGGACGCCGCAAGGCCCGCGGCCGGGGCGGACGCCGCCAACCCCGCCAGCGGGGCAGTGTGATCCGCTTGCGGCAGGAGCGGCGGGACGACGCCTGCGGAGTCCGCAGCGGACGGCGGCGCCGCGGTGTGGACCACGAGGTCACGCCCAAGCGAGGGCGCCGGCGGCGTGGAGAAGACGGAGCCGATGCTCCTTGTCCCGATCGGAGCCGGAACAGAGACGGCAACGAGCGGGAGGTTGAGCAGAGCCGCAAGAGAGGCCGGGAGGAAGCCCGCAGCAGTGGAACCGGTGGTGGCGGCGCTCGACATGGCGGCGGCGCGATCGGTGGCGCGGCGGCGGCGGCTGCGGCGGCGGTGCGGGTATTAGGGTTTAGAAGCGGAAGCGATCGTAACCTAGCGTGATACCATGTAAGACAATAAGTTTTGGGGAACCAGCCCAACCCTCTAGGGATGGCTTATCTCATTATATATAATAGTTATGTTACAATATGTACCATATACGTACATAGGTACAGAAGCTATACATAGTCTAACAAGAGAGCACGCAGCGATCCGGCGACCCGATCATATTATACTCGTGCCACCAGATCGATCGCCACGAAAGCTGAGCAAGGTTGACAGATTCGGCCGGTTTGTCAGCGCTGAAAAATACAGGAGCAAGCAGCTGCCACACCCGGGCCAACCCAACTACCCCAATTAAAACTCCAACCGCGTCGCTATTCGCTACACACTACTCAGCACAGCACAGCACAGCAGGGTTATGCAAATCGAGCGCTAGCTGACTGACTGACTGTACCGATTGATTAAACTACGTGCAGTCGCAGCGGAGACGACGACATGCACATATGATACTGGTATGACACAGTATACGATCGGCAGTTCGGCATGGGGTTTAGTTTAATCAGGACGAGACGACATCCCATGAGGCATTCCCTCGTAATCGAGTGCCCGCGAGCGACGACTTCCCGTGACGCCCATGGGGTCCAGCCGGCACTCGATTGCCTCCACTAACACTCGTACTTTTGCTTACTCTATCTCTATCTACGGGCAGTAATAATCTATGGCTGGATCATGGATTGGATGGATAGGTAGATCTTGAACTGTTCTTGCCTGGCTAGGAAAGGGTCCACTGAAAATTTGAAAAGCGGTTGAAAGCTTATGCCGCCTGTTCAAATGATCTTCTTTTAGGGGAAGTGATCTTTCTAAAACCCAGTCATGCACCTAGGACGCAGTCTGCATAATAAAGCAGTTGGATCGTGTAGCCGATCACGTCGGCAGTCAGCAGCACTTTTCACGTAGAGGAAAAAGTAGTGGATTCAATTATGCTAATGCACACAATGACACAAATAACAATTTTGTTTCTGACGTTTCAACCCGTTTTGGCAGCATCCACGTACTCTAGCTGAAAATGTACGTACGTCTTCAGGTCAGTCCTGCTGACCACGCAGCCGCAAGAAATATACGTATATACACAAGCCTAGCTAGTAGGTGGCAATTTGTTTGGCATGCTGACCTATTTATGACGGCATGGTGATCTCACCTCGCCGTAAGCACCCACCCTACATTGTTTAACACTTCCAGACTCACGAAACACCAGATCGATTCCATTATAATTATACAATAATACAACTCTTCATGTGATACTACACCGTTTGACTTATGCCACCTGCTCCTCTCATCCACTAGCATAGCATCGGTCGTACACCACGACCCCGGAATAGATATACTACGAACAGGCCTGGCTAAGGTCCAACGACAACGACACAGTTGGTTTGAGATTAGCTATAAGCGGGTGTAAATCAAGTGGGGATTGTTTATGTGCTCATGGAATAGATTAATGAGCTGCATGCAGTGCACCATGGTGATCGGCTTGGACCATCTCCTTGTCGCTTACAGTAATTCCCTTTGACATCACGGGGAACAACATCCCCATCGATCCCTGCCCCTAGCTAGCTAGCTAGCCAGGTCAATGCTCGCTCGCTAGAGCTCAAGTTTTCATGGATGCCACCGTCAATATTCAGTGTTCAAATTTCAAACCCCCTCCTGTCTATATTCCTTCTGTCTGAACTAGTGTTCAAATTTCAAACTGTGATGCAAAGGCACTGCGAGTAAATTATTTTCTTCCTTTGGCCACCATAAACTATGCAGGCGACAGGGCAAAGCAGGTGAGTGCATCATGGTGAGTGCAGTACAATACTACGGGGTATTTGTGAGAGTATATTGCCATGGGTTTGACTTTGGCCCTGGGGCTGGTTGTCGTACCTCGTGGAGGGGCCAGCGTGTGTGTGCACGTCAGGAATCTGTTGGTAGTAGCTGGACGTGCTTGCTCGTTTCCCGGAGGTCAGATGCGTGCCGATGATTCCTCCCGTAATTTTACTGTCTGTTCCATTAGAATAGTCGCGAGCATAGCTAAGGACCAAAACGGTGGGAGCGAGGGCGCGGCTTGGCTGCTTTTATGCATGCATGCATGCGTGTGCTGTTAGTCTGTCAGTGTCAAGTGTCAACGGGTTGAACGTTTCAGCCTACCCCATCTGACGGATACTGTGTGCCACGTCATCCCCAAAGAGATAAGATTGCACTGCCGAGTTGTTATTCTGGTAGAAAAACATTTTTTTGATAAAAGGATTATATTAGCGACACGATGGTACCAAATACACCGAGCCTCTGCACCAGAGGATGTCCAAAGAAATCAGATGCACACAACCAAGAAATAAAATTAAAAAGAGAAAAAAAACAAAGACCCCATTGCGGTGTTGAACCACTCGCAACATTAGCACTCTAACCACTATCGAAGACAACACCACTACTATAGACGAGATTCTCGAAAAGCAACACCTTCAAAAAGAAAACAAAGCACAAGCCTTGTCGTCGCCTGATCGAAGATCTTGGGTTTTTCCACCATGAAAAAAGTCTAAGTTCCAAAACAATGTCTTCAGCAAGATCATTGCACGTACAACGAATGAAGGACATACCTTAGATTTACACCCTGGAAATCGTGGTTCGTTACTCAAGGAGCACCACCGAGAATGTAGTCCACCTGTGTTGCCACCTTAGCTTGCCAAGGATGCTATGATACGTCTCCGTCGTATCTATAATTTTTCATTGTTTCATGCCAATATTCTACATCTTTTATATACTTTTGAAAACATTTTATATTATTTTTTGGACTAACATATTGATCCAGTGTCAGTTCCTGTTTGTTGCATGTTTTTTGTTTCACAGGATATCCATATCAAACAAAGTCCAAATATGATAAAAGTTTACGTACATTTATTTTGGAATATATGTGAATTTTTGGAAGAAGAATCAACGCAAGACGGTGCTCGTGGGCCCCGCGAGGCACCAGGGCACGCCCAGAGGGGTAGGTCGTGCGTGGTGCCTCGTGAGCCCCTGTAAGGCGGTTGCGGCCCTTCTTTCTCCGTAAGAAAGATAATATCCAGAAAAAACCGTGTACCAATTTCAGCCCAATCGGAGTTTCGGATCTCCGGAAAATTAAAACACGGTTTTGGCCAGAAAACACAGGAACGCGAAACAGAAAAGAACAGATAGAGAGATCCAATCTCGGAGGGGCTCCTGCCCCTCCGCCGCCATGGAGATCATGGACAAGAGGGGAAACTCTCCTCCCATCTAGGGGGAGGGGGGCAAGGAAGAAGAAAAAGGAGGGAGGCTCTCCCCCCTCTCTCCCGGTGGCACCGAAACACCGCCTGGGCAATCATCTTGATGCCAATCTACACCAACTTCACCACCGTCATCACTAACTCTCCCCGCTCTATGCAACATCATAACACTTCTTCTCCCCATTGTAATCTCTACTTAAACATGGTGCTTAATGCAATATATTATTATCGAATGATGTGTGGCTATCCTATGATGTTTGAGTAGTTTCGTTTTGTGCTATGGGTTGATTGATGACCGTGATTGGTTTGAATTGTATGTTTTATTTTGGTGCTGTCCTATGGTGCCCTCCATGCCGCGCAAGCGTTTGGGATTACCGTTGTATGGTGTTGCAATATGTTCATGATCCGCTTATAGTGAGTGGCGCGAGTGATTGAAACACATATCCGAGTAAAGGAGTTGTTGCGTACGGGAGTAAAGAGGACTTGTTACTTAATGCTATGGTTGGGTTTTATATTAATGATATTTGGTAGTTGCGGATGCTTGCTAGAGTTTCAATCATAAGTGCATATAATCCAAGTATGAAAAGTATGTTAGCTCATGCCTTTCTCTCATATAAAATTGCAATAATGATTACCAGTCTAGTTATCGATTGCCTATGGACAAAATACTTCTCTTGAGTTATAAAAATATTTCTACTAAACAACAAACTTTTATTATCTTGCAAATTATTCGTACTTTTATTCTCGTTAAGTACTTCTAGTTTTATCCTTGCAGCCTTATCTTTACACCTACAAAATAGTTTCATACTTGTTCTAGGTAAAGCAAATGTTAAGTGTGCGTAGAGTTGTATCGGTTGTCGATAGAACCTGAAGGGAATATAAATCCTACCTTTAGTTCCTCATTGGGTTCGACACTCTTATTTATCGAAAAAGCTACAATTGATCCCTATACTTGTGGGTTATCATGCCGCTGCAAGTCGCCAAACACCCGACACATAGGGAGAACCTGTGTCGCATTGTCTTCAACACAACCAGTACCTTATTTGCCAATACCAACCTCCAATCACAGCCACCATGTTTTCCACCTCTGTTAGTTTCATGAAAATGTATGTTAGGACATGTCCCATGGTACGGACAAGAAGGCGAAGGTTCGCACTTCGCCAAATGAAGCAACTTTGGTTGAAGATTAGGGTGTGAGCGACCGCATCGATTTCGCTCTAGATATCTAGCAGCGCCCTGCGCCAAACTACGTAAATGTCCAATAGGAAGACTGGAACTCGACAGCGGCCTAATCGAGGTGGCCGACATGAAGCGGATCGACGCCTTGGTGGTCCAAGAATAGTAGGGCCAGACCACCTTTATTCTTCGGAGAAGACTAGCAGGCCCCTACCCCGCCATCCACGGTCGAACGGGCCCGGCCGCCCCCGACGAAGGAGGAGGCTACCACCACCATGCCAGGTACCACTTCCCCCGGACAGTCCTCGTGATGCAGGACTAGACCAGGAGTTCCTCTGTGTGCCGTCCTTGGAGGTGCAGCGATGCAGCAAGCGCAACGATGGTGAGGGCCCGTACATGTTGTACCAGATCTGGGCCCTGCCCACCACCACCAACCGCTGTCGTCGTTTGTCGCTGGAGATGCTCACCGAGATCTGCTAGTCGCTACCATCTCACGCTACCATCGATACCCGGGCCGGTGCAGGCACCGCTGATGCTGTGAGATCTACGCCGCCGCGCATCTTCTTGATGTTCAGTAAAGTCGACCATCTAACATATACCTCCTTTGGACAAAGGTCATTATGATTGGTGTGAAGGTGGGATGCGGAGGTCAATAGTGACAATGTTTAATAAGGTATAAATAAAGACTGCCTTAGCTGCCTCCATGGGGAAACCTTAATTAACATTTGGTAATGGTAGTGAGGAAGAATGGAAGTGGTGTATCGGATACGGGGCTGATGCGTCTATTCGCTTATCTATATTTGGCTCCGCGCACTTATAGAAACATATTAAGTGGCTTAGAAATTTGAATTGGAATTACGCTTAAGCATCGGTCATGTTAGACACATACTAGTGGGGATTCTCTAAGAACACTTTAGTCCTCTCGATTCCAATAACTGTTACTTACATCTCGCGCCCTTTTATTTTTACTCTTGCTCTTTATTTTTGTGTTCGCAAGAACCAGCAAATATTTTAAACTTTGGTTTTCGCTTTGTTGGGGATCGAAACCAACTTTCAGGCACTATAATCTAATCAATACAAGAGACAAGGTTCAATTCCCGTGCTCCCTGTAGGGCCGATACACTTACTTCAAAGAGACAACAAATAAACCTTGTGCATTTGAAGAACATCACTGGCCTATATCCAGGCATCGCTGGTGCGCGACAAAACACGAGGGTTGTGTTTGGGATTGCACGCCTTTCTGGGCTGGTGATACCTCCTTTAGTTGATCTGGTATTGGAACAGAAAAGAGTATCCCACACATATTTCCCCAGAGGTGACCTTGGGTTATCGAACCTACGAGAGGAAGATACTCTTGAAGCCATGGTCCTAGCAATAATTTGTCAAAGTGTCAAATCCAGCTTTTGACCGGATCAGCAAGCAAATAGGGATCAGGCCCTAACAAATTTACTAGCTTACATGACAAATCTCATCCAACTTCATCACCGTTCAGCAAGCCTACGAAGGAATTACTCACTCCCGGTGGCGAGCATCATGGAATTGTTGATGGAGAAGGGTTGATGATGACCACGACGACGAATTCCATCCTCCAGAGCCCCGAACGGATTTCATATCAGCTCTCCCGATGAATAACAGGAGGTGTCGACCGCTCTGTACCATAAAACACGATGGTTCCTTCTCTCTGATTTTTTTCTCCGTCAGACGGTATTTATGGAGTTGGACTTAGGGTTATCGAAGTCTCTAGGGGCCCACAAGCTCACTAGGCGTGCCCTGTGGGTGGGCGCCCCCTGAGCTTGTGGCTCCCCTCCAGTAGCTCTCTTCGCCAATATTTTTATATATTCTGGAAATATTCTTCGTGAATTTTCAGCCCATGCCGAGAACTTTTAGTTCCATTCAAATCATGCAAATTAGTGTCCAAACCAAGAGCAAAAGTTTTTGGAAAAGTAGATATGTTTGGGACGTATCGGTAGGTAAGGAGATTGGCTTGGGCAAGAGTGAGCGACTCATGTGGTTTCCCCTCGCATAATACTCCCTCCGCCCGGAAATACTTGTCGAAGAAATACATACAAATGGATGTATCTAGAACTAAAATACATCTAGATACATTCATTCCTCCCACAAGTATTTCCAAACAGAGAGAGTATAAAGGAGGAACCAGAGCCAGAAGAAGGGAGGAACAATCTTATAACATGCACATACATTTCAGCAAGAACACACACATGGCGTAGGATATTACACCTTCTCAGTGGCCTGAACCTGGATAAGCAAAGCCTCCGCATCTAAAGATCAGAAGTGTTCGACGCCTGGCTTAATCTCTAAAAGGTGATCCATCAGATCTCTGATATGGAGATCATTCATCGACATAACTAGACAGGTGATGTGAAGAGAAAAATGGTCTGAAAATCTCCCTTCCTCCGTTTGTGATCAAATTAAATCTCTTCAACACCTATTTTTCTCTGTTTGCTAGAGAAGTTGGAGAGAGGATGGGTCTGTTTTTGGCACTATTCGTGCCTTAAGGGCATTTCTAACCGATTGCCAATAACCGGTTAGAGGAGTAAAATCCCGGTTTCACTCCTCTAACCGGGACCTAGCTAATCCCCAATTGGGTTAGTGGAGTAAAAGTTATACTCCACCGCCGTGAATCTCCCAATATTTACTCCACTGCCCGGCGTACGAGTAAAAAAAATATCTCTCCCCCTCGTCCCCTCCTCTGCGTCCTCTTCTCCCCCTCGCTCTGCCGCTAGCGCGTCCTCCGCCATTGCCTGCCACCCCCTCTCCTCCCAAGAGCCGGACTCGGTGGCCGGAGGTCCCCGCCACCGATCCGCAGTGTGGATCTGTGCCACCACTCCCATGACTCGTCGTCTATCGGCGCATACACGAGTTGTCGTCGCTCGCCCGATCCGCCTGTCCCCACCCAATTTGCCGACTTCCCGGACCTCCCTTCTGCGCGATGATACGTCTCCAACGTATCTATAATTTTTGATTGTTCCATGCTATTATATTATCTGTTTTGGATGTTTAATAGGAATTTATATACTATTTTATATTATTTTTGGGACTAACCTATTAACCGAGAGCCCAGTGCCAGTTTCTGTTTTTTGCCTGTTTTAGAGTTTCACAGAAAAGTGAATCCAAGTGGCTCATTGTTACCTCTTGAGCATGCGTTGGTTTTCTCTTGAAGAGGAAAGGGTGATGCAGCAAAGTAGCGTAAGTATTTCCCTCAGTTTTGAGAACCAATGTATCAATCCAGTAGGAGACGACACACAAGTCACCTAGTACCTGTACAAATAATCAAGAACCTTGCAACCAACGCGATAAAGGGGTTGTCAATCCCTTCAGGGTCACTCACAAAAGTGAGATCTAATAGAGATAGTAAAGTAAATATTTTTGGTACTTTTCTTGTATAGATTGGAAAGTAAAGATTGCAATAAAAAGGAACGGCGACAGAAATTGGCAAGTTGACGGGAAACTAATAGATTCAATATAATGGAAAAGAGACCCGGGGGCCATAGGTTTCACTAGTGGCTTCTCTCAAGATAGCATGTATTACGGTGGATGAACAAATTACTGCCGAGCAATTGATACAAGAGCGCATACTTATGAAGACATCTAAGGCAATGATCATGAACATAGGCATCACGTCCGTGTCAAGTAGACCGAAACGATTCTGCATCTACTACTATTACTCTACACATCGACCGCTATCCAACATGCATCTAGAGTATTAAGTTTATAAGAACGGGGTAACGCATTAGGCAAGATGACATGATGTAGAGGGATAAATTTTTTATCCTCGATGGCAACAAGACAATACGTGCCTTGCCGCCCCTACTGTCACTGGGAAAGGACACCACAAGATTGAACCCAAAGCTAAGCACTTCTCCCATTGCAAGAAAGATTAATCTAGTAGGCCAAAATAAACCATACTTCGAAGAGACTTGCAAAGATATCAAATCATGCATATAAGAATTCAGAGAAGAACCAAATAATATTCATAGATAATCTTGTTCATAAATCCACAATTCATCGGATCTCGGCAAACACACCGCAAAAGAGTATTACATCGAATAGATCTCCAAGAACATCGAGGAGAACTTTTTATTGAGAATCCAAGAGAGAGAAGAAGCCATCTAGCTAATAACTATGGACCCGAAGGTCTATGGTAAACTACTCACGCTTCATCGGAGAGGCAATGGTTTTGATGTAAAAGCCCTTCGTGATCGATTCCCCATCCGGCAGATCGTCGGAAAAGGCCCCAAGATGGGATCTCACTGGTACAGAAGGTTGCAGCGGTGGAAAAGTGGTTTCATGGCTCCCCTTGATGTTTCTAGGGTATAAGAGTATATATATATAGGCAAAAGAAGTACGTCTGTGAGCTACGAGGGGCCCACGAGGGTGGGTGTCGTGCCCTCCTGCCTCGTGGCCTCATCGGAGAGTTCCAGACTTCAACTCCAAGTCTTCTGGATTGCTTTTGGTCCAAGAAAGATCCTTGCGAAGGTTTCATTCCATTTGGACTCCGTTTGATATTCCTTTTCTGTAAAACACTAAAATAGGCAAAAAAAACAAAAACTGGCACTGGGCCTCCGGTTAATAGGTTAGTCTCAAAAATAATATAAAAGAGCATATTAAAGCACATTAAACATCCAAAACAGATAATATAATAGCATGGAACAATCAAAAATTATAGATACATTGGAGACGTATCAAGCATCCCCAAGCTTAATTCCAGCTCGTCCTTGAGTAGGTAAATGATAAAAATAGAATTTTTGATGTGGAATGCTACCTAGCATATTTATCAATGTAATTTTGTTATTGTGGCATGAATGTTCAGATCCTAAATATTCAAGACAAAAGTTTAATATTGACATGAAAACAATAATACTTCAAGCATACTAACAAAGCAATCATGTCTTCTCAAAATAACATGGCCAAAGAAAGTTATCCCTAGAAAATCATATAGTCTGGCTATGCTCTATCTTCATCACACAAATTATTTAATCATGCACAACCCCGGTTTCAGCCGAGCAATTGTTTCATACTTTAGTATTTTCAATTTTTTTCAATCTTCACATAATACATGAGCGTGGGCCATGGACATAACACTATAGGTGGAATAGAATGGTGGTTGTGGAGAAGACAAAAAGGAGAAGATAGTATCACATCAACTAGGCGTATCAACGGGCTATGGAGATGCCCATTGAGGGAGTCCTGGACTAGGGGGTGTCCGGATAGCCGAACTATCATCATCGGCCGGACTCCAAGACTATGAAGATACAAGATTGAAGACTTTGTCCCGTGTCCGGATGGGACTTTCCTTGGCGTGGAAGGCAAGCTTGGCGATACGGATATGTAGATCTCCTACCATTGTAACCAACTCTGTGTAACCCTAGCCCCCTCCGGTGTCTATATAAACCGGATGGCTTTAGTCCGTAGGACGAACAGTAATCATACCATAGGCTAGCTTCTAGGGTTTAGCCTCCTTGATCTCGTGGTAGATCCACTCTTGTAACACACATCATCAATATTAATCAAGCAGGACGTAGGGTTTTACCTCCATCAAGAGGGCTCGAACCTGGGTAAAACATCGTGTCCCTTGTCTCCTGTTACCATCCGCCTAGACGCATAGTTCGGGACCCCCTACCCGAGATCCGCCGGTTTTGACACCGACATTGGTGCTTTCATTGAGAGTTCCTCTGTGCCGTCACCGATAGGCTCGATGGCTTCTTCGATCATCATCAACGACACAGTCCAGGGTGAGACCTTTCTCCCCGGACAGATCTTTGTATTCGGCGACTTCGCACTGCGGGCCAATTCGCTTGGCCAACTGGAGCAGATCGAAAGCTACGCCCCTGGCCGTCAGGTCAGATTTGGAAGTTTGAACTTCACGGCCGTCATCCGCGGGGACTTGATCCTCGATGGATTCGAGCCACAGCCAAGCGTGCCGCACTGTCACGGCGAGCATGATCTAGCTCTGCAGCCGGACAGTACCCTGGAGGCCGCACTCGAACCCACTCCGATCTTCAATTCGGAGCCGGCTGCGCAGATCGAGGACGGATGGCTAGACACCGCCTCGGGGGCTGCAACCTCTATGGCGATAGAGACGAACACTGACCTTGTCCCTCATGAAGCTCGTGACTCCGAGGTGCCGGACTCCTTGCCGGACTCCGAACCTCCCGCGCCCCCTCCGATCGAATCCGATTGGGCGCCAATCATGGAGTTCACCGCAGCGGACATCTTTCAACACTCACCTTTCGGCGACATCTTGAGTTTGCTAAAGTATCTTTCGTTATCAGGAGAGCCCTGGCCGGACTGCGGTCAGGACGGTTGGGATGCGGACGACGAAGAAATTCAAAGCCCACCCACCACCCACTTGGTAGCCACTGTCGACGATCTAACCGACATGCTAGACTACGACTCCGAAGACATCGACGGCATGGACGACGATGCCGGAGACGACCAAGAACCAGCGCCCACCGGGCACTGGAAAGCCACCTCATCATATGACATATACATGGTGGATATCCCAAAGGATGGGAATGGCAAAGGAACAGCGGATGATAACCCCTCCAAGAAACAGCCCAAGCGCCGGCGTCAGCGGCGCCGCTCCAAATCCCGCCACAGCAAGAATGAAGATTCCGGCACCGGAGATAATAATACACCGGACAGTGCCAAAGACAACCCACTCCAGCAAGATCCAGCACAGGAGGACGAAGACGCCAGCCCTCATGAGAGAGCGGCAGAAGAAGAGGTAGAGGATTATATGCCTCCCTCCGGAGATGAGGCAAGCCTCGACAACGATGAATTCGTCGTGCCTGAGGATCCCGTCGAACAAGAGCGTTTTAAACGCAGGCTTATGGCCACGGCGAACAGCCTCAAGAAAAAGCAGCAACAGCTTAGAGCTGATCAAGATCTGCTAGCCGACAGATGGACTGAAGTCCTCGCGGCCGAAGAGCATGAGCTCGAACGCCCCTCCAAAAGCTACCCTAAACGCAAACTGCTCCCCCGATTAGAGGAGGAGGCGTATGAACCCGCATCACCAGGAGACAATACGGCTGACCGACCACCCCATGGTCGCGACAGAGAGGCCTCTAGGCCCTTCACTAGACCCGTACCCCGGCATCGCTCGAAAAGCACAAGGCCACAGGGGAACGCTCCGGACTTGCGAGATATATTGGAGGATAGGGCAAGATAATCAAGATCGATCTATGGATCGCGTGAGTGCCCCACGATACGTGACAACAACCGTCGCGCCAGACACAGTAAGTCCGGCCGGGCCGAACAAAATAGAGAAAGCTCTCTTGAGCTCTGTCGTGATATCGCCCAGTACAGAGGCGCCGCACACCCACTATGCTTCACAGATGAAGTAATGGATCATCAAATCCCTGAAGGGTTTAAACCCGTCAATATTGAATCCTATGATGGCACAACAGACCCCGCGGTTTGGATCAAAGACTATCTCCTTAACATCCACATGGCCCGCGGTGATGATCTTCACGCCATCAAATATCTCCCCCTCAAGCTTAAAGGACCAGCTCGGCATTGGCTTAACAGCTTGCCAGCAGAGTCAATTGGGAGTTGGGAAGACCTGGAAGCCGCATGCCTCGATAACTTCCAAGGCACGTATGTGCGACCACCAGATGCTGATGACCTAAGCCACATAATTCAGCAGCCAGACGAATCAGCCAGACAATTCTGGACACGATTCTTAACCAAGAAAAACCAAATCGTCGACTGTCCGGATGCGGAGTCCCTCGCGGCCTTCAAGCATAATATCCGTGACGAGTGGCTTGCCCGGCACCTGGGACAGGAAAAGCCGAAATCCATGGCAGCCCTCACATCACTCATGACCCGCTTCTGCGCGGGTGAGGACAGCTGGCTTGCACGCAGCAACAACCTCAGCAAAAATTCTAGCAGTCCGGATATCAAGGACTGTAATGGCAGGTCGCGTCGCAACAAAAACAAACGCCGCATTAACGGCAACAATAGTGAGGATGCGACAGTCAATGCCGGATTCAGAGGCTCTAAACCCGGTCAGCGGAAAAAGCCATTCAAAAGAACTACTCCGGGTCCGTCCAATTTGGACCGAATACTCAACCGCTCGTGCGAGATACATGGCACCCCCGAAAAACCAGACAACCACACCAACAGGGACTGTTGGGTATTCAAGCAGGCATGCAAGTTAATTGCCGAAAACAATGACAAAGGGCTGCATAGCGATGACGAGGAAGAGACCCGACCGCCGAACAATAGAGGACAGAAGGGTTTCCCCCCATAGGTGCGGACAGTGAACATGATATACGCAACACACATACCCAAAAGGGAGCGGAAGCGTGCACTCAGGGATGTATACACGATGGAGCCAGTTGCCCCGAAGTTCAATCCATGGTCCTCCTGCCCGATCACTTTTGACCGAAGGGACCACCCCACCAGCATCCGCCATGGCGGATTCGCCGCATTGGTCTTAGACCCAATCGTCGATGGATTTCACCTCACCAGAGTCCTGATGGATGGCGGCAGCAGCCTGAACCTGCTTTATCAGGATAAAGTGCACAAAATGGGCATAGACCCCTCAAGGATTAAACCTACCAAGACGACCTTTAAAGGCGTCATACCAGGTGTAGAAGCCAATTGTACAGGCTCAGTTACACTAGAAGTGGTCTTCGGATCCCCGGATAACTTCCGAAGCGAGGAGTTAATCTTCGACATAGTTTCGTTCCGTAGCGGCTATCATGCCCTGCTCGGACGTACCGCGTTTGCAAAGTTCAACGCGGTGCCGCACTACGCATACCTAAAGCTCAAGATGCCAGGCCCTTGAGGAGTCATCACGGTCAACGGAAACACTGAACATTCTCTCCGAACGGAGGAACATACAGCGGCTCTCGCGGCAGAAGTACAATGTAGCCTCTTAAGGCAATTCTCGAGTCCGGCCGTTAAGCGGCCGGACACAGCTAAGCGCGCCCGGAGTAACCTACAACAAGACCACCTGGCACGTTCCGAGCACGCGTAGCAGTGCGGCCCCAACCCCAGCCCCTGTAAAACGTCAAGACAGGTCCTTCGCGTACACCATTACGCTCTGAAGATACCATGGGCATGGGGAGAGGGGCACGACCACGATAGGCCCAGACTGCGGCTCAACCACACCAGGGGCTCTCAAGTGTGTCGTTCTTTTTTTATTTTTCCTTTTTATTTTTACCCACAGGACTCCGTTCGTTAGAGGCCCTGTCCGGCAGTAGACATGCCGAATTCACGATGCAACAGCCAGGGAAAGAGAAAGGCTACAACGAATATCCAGGTGGTCTCCATTACGAGCATTAAATCTGTTTTATACACCATTATGCAGCTTACCCCTGGAGGGGGACATGTTTAATAGTCCCATCCCTTGCTTATCGCACCATTTGTATCGTTCTGCACTCACAGTAGTTTCTCTTGAATAAAGTAATGCAGCACCTTTTTGCTTCCAATTGCATTTCTTTCTTATACATATGTTCATTTATGACATGTTGCATCCGTACATTTTGGTACGGCTAAATAGACCAGGGGCTTATGTTTCCCACATCATGGTGTGACAAGTCCGAACACTTTCACAAGTGCGGCACTCCGAACTTATAGCATTATATGCATCAGCTCCGAATCATGTCTTGGGTCAATAGTTGGGTTTGCCCGGCTCCCATGTTTTGGTACCTTACATTCCGTTGTATCGGCTAAGGTAGCACTGGGAGAACCACTGCGATTGCGCCCTAGTTGAGCTGGGTTAACGCCTCAGTGGAGAAAGCTAAAACTGACCGTCATGATGAGGCGAGAGCCGGTCGCTGTTCGAGAGGTTTTTTTAGAGTCCCTAAAGACTTATGCCGCTTAGAGCGAGGAACCGGCTCTGTCCGGCCCAGGCGTGGATAGCGCCCCGAATTCGGTCTTCCGAAGACTAGGGGCTTCGCTGAAATTTAAAATTTTAGAACTCTATGGCTAAGTGAGAGTGTTCAAGCATTATAAGTCAGGTTGCCTTGTTCGCTGTGTTGAGCACCTCCCTAGATGGACCCAAAAATGGGAACAAGAGTGCTCAAGTTTATCCCGAACACCCCAGCAGTCGTGGCATGGGGGCTGAAGCCGACGACTTGCCATTTCTCAGATTTGATAAACAGCCGCACAGAAGGTAATATTTTAAATTAACAAGCGTTGCTTAGCGCATATGAACTAAGTTTTCAGCGCACAGGATAACAAAATGCGAGTCTACTCAAATATTACATCTTTGGAGCACTCACCCGCAATAGTGCGGGCACCCTTCAGGACACTCTTATAATACATCTCGGGCGTGCGGTGCTCCTTGCCCTACGGTGGCGGGTCCGTGACAAGCTTCTGGGCATCCATCTTGCCCCAGTGCACTTTTGCGCGAGCAAGGGCCCGACGGGCACCCTCAATACAAGTGGAGTGCTTGATGACTTCAACCCATGGGCACGCATCCACGAACCTCCGCACCAAGCCGAAGTAGCTCCCAGGCATGGCCTCTTTAGGCCACAGCCGAACTATGAGGCCCTTCATGGCCTGTTCGGCCACCTTGTGGAGCTCGACCAGCTGCTTCAGCTGGTCGCTAAGAGGCACCGGATGTCCGGCCTCAGCATACTGAGACCAGAAGACCTTCTCCGTCGAGCTCCCCTCCTCGGCCCGGTAGAATGCGGCAGCATCGGATACGCTGCGAGGAAGATCTGCTAACGCTCCTGGAGAGCTATGAATTCGGGTAAGTGATAGGTAATTCACACTCACATGCTTACTTTGCATGAAAAATGCCTTACCCGCCGCTATTTTCTTCAACGCCTCGATTTCCTGGAGGGCCTTACAGGCTTCTGCCTTAGCGGCTTTGGCACTCTCAAGAGCCGTCGCAAGCTCGGACTCTCGAGTCTTCGAGTCACGCTCCAAACTCTCATGTTTTTCCATGAGAGCCTGGAGCTCTTGGTGTACCTCCGCCACCCGCGCCTCATGCTTCTCTCGCTCGGTGCGTTCCGCGGCCGCATTACGTTCGGCCGCGGACACCGCGTCCTTCAGGGTCGCCACCTCGTTCGTGGCCCCTGTTACATCCACGTTATCCTTGTCATTTTTCTTGCAACCAAAATCCTTTTCTATAAGGTACAATTTTAATAAGGTGTTACTCACCTTCCTTGTCCTCGAGCTGCTTTTTGGCATGGCCGAGCTCGTTCTCGGACCGCTCAAGGCTTTCCTTCAAAGTATTGACCTCCGCAGTCCAGTGCGGCGGAGGTCAGCAGCACAGCCTGCAATCCCATATTGACATATTTTTTATGACTCCCGCGTATATCTTTTTAGATCCTCAGTCCGGCTTTTCTTTCCGAACACCGAACCGAGCATCAGGGGCTACTGTCTATGCGGTACCATTTTATATATATCGAAATTCTTACCTCAAAGCCTGTTAGAAGGCTGTTGCAGGCTTCGGTCAGCCCACTTTTGGCGAGCCGAACCTTTTCAATCACCGCACTCATAACAGTGCGGTGTTCCTCTTTGATGGAGGCGCCATTGAGCGCCTCCAGCAAGTTATCCAGCGCCTCCGGTTGGACGGAGGCTGCCGGCGTCACGGTCTTGGCCTTCTTACGAAGGGGTTGCCCGCCGGACTCCGGAGCCACTGTGGGTTCCGGGGCCGAGTCTGGTGCAAAGTCCTGGAGGTTGTCCTGCGACACCTCCGGGGCCTCCTCCTCCTGGCGGGTCCCTTCCCGGGATCCCACCTCAGCATCGTCCGCATCACGGGGGGTGGAGGCAGTCGGAAGAGAATCCATATCCGACGCACCTAAGGACCCGCTCGATGAAGTGGGAAGATCATCCTTGGGTGGACTGTAGGGTTGTATGCGGCATTAGAAAGACATTATGTGGTGAAAAGAAAAACCATGAAGTTATTCGGGAGTCCAGATACTTACGATCTCGCCAGGGGCTTGGCCCTTGGAGGCCAGTCCTCGTCGTCGTCACTGGCATTGGCGGAGCAGTCCGGGGAAAGAGTTTTTCCCTTCTTGGACCCATCGGCCTCCCTTGTTGGGGAGGCCTTCCTTTTCTTCCCTCCCCCCGCTGGGGAAGAGGCTTTCTTCTTCTCCTCCTCTCCTTTGTGGGAGGAGTCGGCCTCGGAGTCATCATCCGATAACACTTGAAAACGAGAAATCTTTCGAGTACCCGTGGCCTTCTTCTTGGCCTTCTTCTCCGGCACCACGTGGGGTGCCGGAGCCAGCAGCCCCGATAGGCGGGCGTTCGCTGGGTCCTCTGGCAATGGGGCCGGACAGATAGTCTGTTCGACCTTCGCCAGCCAGTCCTGTCAAAGGTAAAGGGAGTTTAGATCCCGCATAGAGTCAAACTATGGAAAACAAGTGACAAAATCACTTACCTCGTCAGCTGGACGCTGCGAGCTGAATTCGCGATCTTCGGTAGCGGATGCGGGAGCCTCGACGCCCTTGAACAACACCTTCCAGACATCTTCGTACGTAGTGTCGAAGAGCCCGTTCAGAGTCTGGTGCTACGCCGGATCGAACTCCCACATGTTGAAGCCCCGTCGTTGGCACGGGAGAATCCGGCGGATGAGCATGACCTAGACTATGTTGACAAGCTTGAGCTTCTTGTCTACCAGCTTTTGGATACAGGCTTGGAGTCCGGTCAGCTCCTCCGAATCACCCCAGATCCGGCCACTCTCTTTCCAGGAGGTGAGCCGTGTAGGGATGCCAGATCTGAATTCGGGGGCCGCTGCCCATTCAGGGTCACGCGGCTCGGTGATGTAGAACCACCCGATTGCCACCCCTTAATGGTTTCCACGAAAGTGCCCTCCAGCCAAGTAACGTGGGACATCCCGCCCACCATGGCGCCTCCGCACTCCGCTTGGCTGCCCTTCACAACCTTCGGCTTGACAGTGAAGGTCTTGAGCACAAGCCGAAGTGGGGCTGGATGCAGAGGAAAGCCTCGCACACGACGATAAACGCCGAGATGTTGAGGATGAAATTCGGGTCCAGATCATGGAAATCCAGGCCGTAGTAGAACATGAGCCCCCGTACAAAGGGATGAAGTGGGAAGCCCAGTCCGTGGAGGAAATGGGGAAGAAATACTACCCTCTCATGGGGCCTGGGGTGGGGATGAGCTCTCCCTCGTCGGGGAGCCGATGCGCGATGTTGCTGGACAAATATCCGGCATTGCGCAGCTTCTGGATCTGCTCCTCCATGACGGAGGAGGCCATCCACTTGCCTCCCGCTCCGGACATAGTTGGAGAATGTTGAGGTGAGAAGTGCGGACTTGGGCGCTGGAGCTCGAGTTCGCGGAGTTGGATAAGCCAAGGAGGAAGAAGGCGCAGGTAAAAGGGTTGGATCTTTATCCCCTTATATGGGCAGACACAAACATGCGTCCCCACCGGCCTGATAAAACTCGCTTATCCCCCAAGTGCCGCAATCAATGGCGCGGTTGGGTTACCCACGTCCATATTGATGGGAATCCCGGAATAAGGGGAACACGATCTCTGCTTCGACAGGACATGCCAAGAAAATCGCTTCGCTAAACGCGCTGAGGTGGTACAATAAAAATGATTCTAGTAAAGGCTTGGTAGTGGTGTGACGTCACGCCACAAAATACGTCAGCAGATTGAACTTGTGTCATATTATTCTCTCTACGGTGGTACGTGGAATTTATCTTTGCAGAGCCGGACACTATCCTGATGTTCACAATCTTCTATAAATTATTCGGAGGAAGAACCCGCCTTGCAATGCCGAAGACAACATGCGCGCCGGACTCGTCGTCATTGAAGCCTGGTTCAGGGGCTACTGAGGGAGTCCTGGACTAGGGGGTGTCCGGATAGCCGAACTATCATCATTGGCCGGACTCCAAGACTATGAAGATACAAGATTGAAGACTTCGTCCCGTGTCCGGATGGGACTTTCCTTGGCGTGGAAGGCAAGCTTGGCGATACGGATATGTAGATCTCCTACCATTGTAACCGACTCTGTGTAACCCTAGCCCCCTCCGGTGTCTATATAAACCGGATGGCTTTAGTCCGTAGGACGAACAACAATCATACCATAGGCTAGCTTCTAGGGTTTAGCCTCCTTGATCTCGTGGTAGATCCACTCTTGTAACACACATCATCAATAATAATCAAGCAGGACGTAGGGTTTTACCTCCATTAAGAGGGCCCGAACCTGGGTAAAACATCGTGTCCCTTGTCTCCTGTTACCATCCGCCTAGACGCACAGTTCGGGACCCCCTACCCGAGATCCGCCGGTTTTGACACCGACACCCATCAATAGATAACAATGTGAGTGAGTAGGGATTGCCATGCAATGGATGCACTAGAGCTATAAGTTTATGAAAGCTCAACAAAAGAAACTAAGTGGGTGTGCATCGAACTTGCTTGCTCACGAAGACCTAGGGGACATTTGAGGAAGCCCATCATTGGAATATACAAGCCAAGTTCTATAATGAAAAATTCCCACTAGTATATGAAAGTGACAACATAGGAGACTCTCTATCATGAAGATCATGGTGCTACTTTGAAGCACAAGTGTGGTAAAAGGATAGTAGCATTGTCCCTTCTATCTTTTTCTCTCATATTTTTATTTGGGCCTTTTCTCTTTTTTTATGGCCCCTATTTTTATTTTTTGTTTAGTCCGGAGTCTCATCCCGACTTGTGGGGGAATCATAGTCTCCATCATCCTTTCCTCACATGGGACAATGCTCTAATGAAGAAGATCAACACACTTTTATTTACTTGCAACTCAAGAATTACAACTCAATACTTAGAACAAAATATGACTCTAGGTGAATGCCTCCGGTGGTGTACCAGGATGTGCAATGATTCAAGAGTGACATGTATGAAAAATTATGAATGGTGGCTTTGCCACAAATACGATGTCAACTATATGATCATGCTAGCAATATGACAATGATGGAGCGTGTCATAATAAACGGAACGGTGGAAAGTTGCATGGCAATATATCTCAGAATGGCTATGAAAATGCCATAATAGGTAGGTATGGTGGCTGTTTTAAGGAAATTATATGGTGGGTGTATGGTACCGCCGAAAGTTGTGCGATACTAGAGAGGCTAGCAATGGTGGGAGGATGAGAGTGCGTATAATCCATGGAATCAACATTAGTCATAAAGAACTCACATACTTATTGCAAAAATCTACAAGTAATCAAAACAAATTACTACATGCATGCTCCTAGGGGAAGGGTTGGTAGGAGTTTACCATCGCGCGATCCCGACCTCCACACATAAGGAAGGCAACCAATAAATAAATCATGCTCCAACTTCATCACATAACGGTTCACCATACGTGCATGCTCCGGGAATCACAAACTTTAACACAAGTATTCCTCAAATTCACAACTACTCAACTAGCATGTCTCTAATATCACCATCCTTATATCTCAAAACAATCATCAAGCATCAAACTTCTCATAGTATTCAATGCACTTTATATGAAAGTTTTCATTATACCCATCTTGGATGCCCATCATATTAGGACTAATTTTATAACCAAAGAAAATTACCATGTTGTTCTAAAAGACTCTCAAAATAATATAAGTGAAGCATGAGAGATCAATAATTTCTATAAAATAAAACAACCACTATGCTCTAAAAAGATATAAGTGAAGCACTAGAGCAAAATTGTCTATCTCAAAAGATATAAGTGAAGCACATAGAGTATTCTAATAAATTCCGATTCATGCGTGTCTCTCCCAAAAGGTTTGTACAGCAAGGATGATTGTGGTAAACTAAAAAGCAAAGACTCAAATCATACAAGACGCTCCAGGCAAAACACATATCCTGTGGTGAATAAAAATATAGCCTCAAGTAAAGTTACCGATAGACGAAGACGAAAGAGGGGATGCCTTCTGGGGCATCCCCAAGCTTAGGCTTTTTGTTGTCCTTGTATTTTACCTTGGGGTGCCTTGGGCATCCCCAAGCTTAGGCTCTTGCCACTCCTTATTCCAAAATCCATCAAATCCTTACCCAAAACTTGAAAACTTCACAACACAAAACTTCAGCAGAAATTCTCATGAGCTCCGTTAGTATAAGAATATAAATCACCCCTTTAAGGTACTGTTGTGAACTCATTCTTTATTTATATTGGTGTAAAACCTACTGTATTCCAACTTCATCCTTTATCATAAGAAAATCCAACAAAATAGCTATCACAAAAATATTTTTCAACATGACCCACATGCATGCGAAGTTGACACTCTTCCAAAATAGTGGGATTAACATTAACTAAAGTCATGACCTCTCCAAACCCACTTTTATCAAAAATTTCATAAGATTGAACATTCTCCAAATATGTGGGATCTAAAGTTAACACTCTTCCAAATCCACTTTCAATATTATTGCAAGCACTATTATCAATCTCATATTCATCATGGTGTTAAAATAAATTTTCAAGATCATAAGAAGAATCACCCCAATCATAGTCATTGCAACAAGTAGTAGACATAGCAAAACTAGCATCTCCAAGCTTAGGGTTTTGCATATCATTAGCACAATTGAAATTAATATAATTTATAATAAAATTATTGCAATCATGCTTTTTATTCAAGGAGCTATCATGAATCACTTCATAAATTTCTTCATCACAATTTTCAGATTCACGAATTTCAAGCAAAACTTCATAAAGATAATCTGGTGCACTCAACTCACTAGAAATTGGTTCATAATAATTGGATCTCTTAAAAAGATTAGCAAGTGGATGAGGATCCATAAACTTTTAGCAAGCAAAGATGCAAGCAAAAGGAAGGCACATGGTAACACAAGTAAACAAAAGATCGAACAAAAGAAGGGCGGAGAAAAGGCAAAGGTTTTCGAAAATCATTTTAGAAGTGAGGGAGAGGAAAACGAGATGCGAATGGAGAATAATGTAATGCAAGGGAGAAGATTTTATGATAGGTACTTGGGTTGGTTTTCCCCGGCAACGGCGCCAAAAATCCTTCTTGCTACCTCTTGAGCATGCGTTGGTTTTTCCTTGAAGAGGAACACTACAAAAAAAGACACATCCGTGACATTTTGGGCCGAACGAATTTTTTCTGTCATACTTATGACACTTCTATGACAATAATTGTGACAAACCCGGTATCATCATAGATGTGGTGGGCCCCTACTTCTATGAGAAAAAATCATGACAAAAAATGGGCTTTTCATCCTGGGCAGGCCGGAGACACAGCTGCATGACATTCTTTGGGTCGTCCATGACGGAAAAAACCGTGGTAGAAGTGAGGGCGAGGAAAATATCAAGGAGTTCCCGGTTACGGTGGGTGGTCGGGCGCTGAGCGATGCGCGTTTTTCTCGTGCCGTAGGTGCGTGGGTGCGAGGCATTGGGCTCTAACTAAACCCGAGCGAGGCGTTGGGTTCTAATTAAACCTGAGTGATTGTACTAGCTACGTTACTGAACCCGAGTGATTCCTTCGCTACTGCTGCTAACTGAAGCCAATCGAACCCTGCTGCCTCCTTCCCTTGATGAATAGTGAGCGTTGCTGGGGGGTTTGGATGAACAGTTCCCGGTGGGCGTGGATGAACAGGACCCCGTGGTTGCCTCTGGATGAACAGGACCCCGATTGATCGAGCCAGTTGGGGCTGGATGAACAGGACTTCATGGAGGGCTAGATGAACAGGATGACCCCGTGGAGGGCTGGTTGAACAGTAGCGGGTGGAGGGCTAGATGAACAGTAGCCCATGTAGGGGTGGTTGAACAGGAGCCCATGGAGAGGGTTGGTTGAACAGTAGCCGGTAGAGTAGCGCGTGGTGGAGGCTGGATGAACAGGAGCCCGTGGATGAACAGTCGCAGGTGGGGGCTGGAGTCCCGTTTTGCGGTACGCCACACCCGTCCCGATGAACAGGACCCCCATTTTGACCATAGCGCTCCAATACAAGTCCGTTTCCTCCGTTTTGCGGTACGCCACACCCCTCCCGATCAACTGGGCCCCGTTTCGATCGTAGGAGGTCCAACAGAAGTCCGTTTCCTCTGTTTTGCGGTACGCCAGACCCCTCCTGATGAACAAGATCCCATTTCGACCATGGCCGGTGGAACACAAGGCCGTTTCCTCCGTTGTGCGGTACACCAGGCCTCGTTTCCATCGGCTGTTCCGTCCAAGCCCTCCCGATGAACACGACAACGCATTCTGTTCCGACCCAGCCAGTTGGCTCCCCATGAACACGATGACGATGTTGTTTCTCCGTTCCGACCAAACCATGTACACGAGCCCTGGCCGTACGTATGTGTGGGTAGGCGTTCGAGACCACGCCCGTATGTACGTATGTGGCCGTATTTTCTTTCTTGCACACTGGCCGCTGTACGTACGTGTACATGCTACATGCGTGCCTCTACTACGACATGTGCGCGCCTCTACATCGACCAGTATGTATGTACACGTTCGTGACCAGAATGACAATGCTACGTATGCTTCGACCAGGTGGGTCCCGACTGTCAGACACTTCCTTGCATGCGAAGATATAGCTGGTGGGTCCCAACAGTCAGGGGGGTGAATCGTTTTTTTGCCCGAACACACTTCCTTGCGTGCGAAGATGTAGCTGATGGGTCCGAGCAGTCAGAGGGGAAACATTTTTTATTCATGAAATATGGTTGCCCGCCTGGTGTGTCCCTGCTATCAGGTGGAGGAATCATTATTTTCCGCGTAATAAGGAGGCACATCCTTGCTACGGCCGTGGACCCAGCTATCAGCCTCTCCACGTATAGTACTCTTCCGATGGAAGTCGGTCATTGACCACATTGACCACGCCGCGTTGAGAGCACCAAGGCGGTGGACGACGGCGAGGCCTAGGAAGGGGATGACACAGAGCTGGGGAAGACGCGATAGTGGATGCCCACACGGAGAGGAGTACGAGGGTTCACTGGTTTGACCGCGGTGTGAGGCTGCCGTTGCCGCAGAATAACAGAGGGTGTGGGTGAGTAGAGGGATGGCCTGGCCAGCGGTGGGAGTAGTAGGGGGCGGTGAGGCCTCTGCGACAGCACAGCCAACCACGGGAAGCAGGAGCACGCGGCACAACCGGCGCTAGTTTGGGCGGCTGGAGCAAGAAGACCAGAGGTTGAAGAAGCACTACAACCGTTGGATGAACATTGTACGGTAACTGGAGCTAGAATCGCTCATATTGACTAAGTTGACAAAGACTTCTGTCCCCATCAACTTGGTAGGCCCACAAGTCAGCCTCCCACTATGCTGGGTTCCAGCAAGAAGGAGGAGTATTCATTATTTTTGCATAATAAGGAGGCACTTCCTTGTGTGCGAAGATAGTTGGTGGGTCCGACCTGTCAGTGGGGGGCACGTTTTTTCACAAAATACAGATGCCCTTCTGGTGGGTCCCAGATGTTAGGTGGAGGAATCATTATTTTGCACATAATAAGGAGGCATTTCCTTGTGTGCAGCCCTGGACCCAGCTGTCAGCCTCTCCACATACAATCCACGTCCGGTGGATGTCGTTTGTTGACCACGTTGACCAGGCCACGCCGAGAGCACCATGGCGGTGGACGACGGTGAGTCCTAGGAAGGGAACGACACGGAGCCAGGGAAGACTCGGCAATGGTTGCCCACGCGGTGGGGAATACGAGGGTTTACTGGTCCGGCTGCCGTCGCAGGAAAATAACAGGAGGTGTGGGTGAGTAGAGGAATGGCCTGGCCAGCAATGGAGTAGGGTGGGGCGGTGCGGCCTATGCGGCAGCACAGCCGGCCACGGGAGGCGAGAGCAGGCAGTCCCACCGGCGCTAGTTTGGGCGGCTGGAGCAAGAAGATCAGATATTGAAGAAGCAGCTCGGCCGTTGGATAACATCCAACGGTCACTACTGCTAGAATCATTTGTGGACTAAGTTGACAAAGCCTTTCGTACACGTCAACCTAGTAGACCCACAAGTCAGCCTCCAAATCTGTCCCAAACAACATACAACCCGAAATTTCTAGCCAGATTCAAATTAATTTTAAAACTAAATATACCTTAATTTAAATTCAATGAAATTTTACCCTCACAAAAACAATGAAATTTAAAATATCAAAATCCGAAAGGAAAAAGTATTTTGGAACTAATTGCCTATTTGCTGTATTTTTTTCATTTTACAGCCCATTTATTATTACTTATAGCCCATTTCTTATTACTTATAGCCCATTTTCTGGGCAAAATGCATCCATCCTCGTCTTGAAAGATTTCCGGCCCAGCAGGGCGTAGAAAAGCAAGTAGGCCTACGTTGGTTATTCCCCAAAAAACAAAATAGCCGGCTAGCCATTTTTAGAAAGGAAAAAACAAACTGGGCTGGTCATGTGCTAAACATATGAAAGAAAAGCCTGGGCTAGATGGGCCACAGCTCCCGCATAACCCAGTTGATACCCTTCTCCACCCCGAAAAAATAAAATTATTGCGCGCTGCTGGGTCCCTACTGTCATCCTCACCATGTACATTCATCTCCTTATTCCTCTCGGTTGTTGACCATGTTGAAAACACCAGAGGGCGGCGGCGCGGCGAGCGAACCAAGGTGGAGGACGATGGTGAGGCCTCGAACGAGAACAAACAAGAGCCAGGAAAGATGCACAGAGTTTTAGGGTGTGATGTGGCCACAATGCGTGCACGACAGCACAACCAGCCGTGGGAGGCGGGAGCAGGCGGTCCCGCCGGCGCTGGTTTGGCTTTGGCGGCTCGAGGAAGAAGAGACTGAAGAAACACGACAGACGTTGAATGTCAATCCAACGGTCAAGGTTGGCACAATCGTTTGTTGACTAAGCTGACACCAAGTAGCATCTTTTTTTATATATAGGAAGAAAAGAAAAACTGGGCTCATTCGCGTGATAACATTCCCGAAACTGTGATCGTTCGATCTTGTGTCGCAACTAAAACTGCAAGAAAAATGCGTTCGTCTGCTGTCCTCCTCCCAGTGAACGTTCGCCACATAAGTGACTAGCACCCTTGGTTTTCAACCGAGACATCTTGGGTTCGAGTCCCAGGAACTGTCAATTTTGTCCTCCTTCCTTCCTCGCAAAAAATGGGAAAGAAAATCAAAGACTTGAGAAGGCGTACAGAACAAGCTAGTGTACCAGTAAAGAGACGTTGCTGAGTTTTAGAAAAAAGAGAGAGGTTCTCATGTAGCTGGTTCGAATCCAAACCTAGACTATGACTATATATGGTGCTATGCTACTCTGCAAGTAATGAAACTGACATATCCAACATTTGCTTCTCCTCTTCTCTACTTACTCTGCCTAGCATCAGAAGCTCTGGCCGCAGCAACCATGTATGTTGGCTGCTCGTCCACCTGCTCTTCAGTAGGCAGCAACTAGATATGCGCCAAGTCGCCACTCGTAGCATCGCCTGTGGGTCTCATCACACCCCCGCCGACACGCACACTTCAGCCAGTTGCTCATCGCAACCCGCTGCCGTTGGTGTGGTGCCACTGCTGCAAATCACGCAGAGTCATCCGTCGTGTCTCAACCACAATCGTCAACCCTGGCCGAGTCTTCTACAAATGCCCGAATCATGGGGTAATAATATGTTTAAGTGTTGTCTTGCTGCTTTCAGTTGCTGATTTTTTTAATAGTTTGGTTGATGATCTTCCAATTTGATTCGTGCAGAAAAGGGAAGATTCGTGTGATTTGTATTTCTGCGAAGTTGCTGATGTGGGGGAATGCAACTACGCTGATTATTTGGTTAGCTGAGGAAACCCGATACCAGCAGGTTGGGGTGTTGGACAAGTAACTAAAGGAATGGCAGAAGAGGAAGATGCAGAGCAGAAGGTTAAAGATGCAGTTCCTCTGATCGTGGCCAAGCAACAACTGCTGAACGGCCTTGACAACAATGAGGAGATGAAAGAGCTTGTGAAGATAATGGGCAAAATCGATGTGCTCTATGGGATGATTGTCTCTTTATTTGCAGTGTATGTAGCACTCGTGATGTATTCAGTGGCTATGACATGAGCACTTTGCTGAAACTAGTAATGAATGAAACCTGTGTAGCAGGCTGGGCGTAGTGTTGTGAACATCTAATGATTTCTGTTAACGGAAATCAGGGGGTATCCCCTTTTGCTCATAAATAAATAAATAGCAGAGGCCCTTTTGGTAATAAATAGATAAATTAGCAGAGGCCCTATCGGGTCAGCTTTTTTCTCATTCGAAGACGTCGACAAATTGCAGTACAACAACAAACTATGTCATCAAATTAAAGTTTCACAGCCAAATATGAGTACAACTAGCAAAATACTAAACAACACGTTCATCAGGTTTTTTCATAGCAAACACAATTTCACATAGTAGATAAAAAACATCTTCTGACAGGCAAATACGACAAAAGCAATGTAATCATCATCCACAGTAGCAGCGTCAACATCTTCGCCATGTGTATCAGTCTGAATCATAATTCCCTATGGTGTCATCTTCTTCTTCGTCCTCAACGTCCTTGAACATTGGCTTCTTCTTGATCAACTCTTGTATGTCCACAGCATGACAGGCAATCTTTTCGTCGGCGTCATTGACATGATGGTTCTCAAAGATATTAGGAACATCTGCGTTATCTTGTACATGAGGACCAGTGTAAGCATCATCTTGTTGTGCAACTTCACTAAACGAATTCCTCTTCTCAAACCTTTGCAATACTCTCCAGTCATCGCTACGTGCAAATGTGTCTTCCAAGAAAAATATCTATGTTGCTGGATTTGCCAAAATAAAAGGCTCGTTGGTCTGGTACGCCGCCTTGACATTGATGGGTTTGAAATAATCACCAGCTCTGGGTTTTGCGATCCTGGAAAACAGGTTATACCAATGACAGCACAACAAAACCACACACCGACGATCCTCGAAACTGGAGATATACTGCAACTGAACAATGTCTGTTATGTTAGCATACATTTCAGTTATCTCTTTGTCATACATATCCATGCTCATGATGGCACTGTTTTGTGTCTTCCTGCCTTCGTCTCATGCAAGGGTGTTGTAGCGCACATCTCCAACAACGCAAGATTCATACTGTCTTACCCGAGTATCAGGACCCATTGCTAGTGAGTAAAGGGCATTATCAACTGCATGCCCATCCTCCCACATCTTCTTAACCTATGGTTAGAAAATAGACAAGCTGATCATCTTATGTACTCAATATATTAAAAAAATTGACAGTGCAATTCAAAAGCTTACATGACTCTTGAACCATTTCGCAAATCCTACCATAACCAGTTTGTCAATGTTTCTTGGATTTTGCGGCTGTAACTTCTTTTTGTAGATGCCACACAACATAGTGATCGCGTCAAACATCTAAATATATAAGAATGTGCTGCAACTTTAGTAGATTACGATGTATAAGCTGTAGTACTTGGCACATACTTGATATAAGGTAGTATCTCAGGACAGTTATTCAACACATACCAAACCATTTTGTCCAAATCTTTAGGTTTGTCCTCTTGTCGACTCTTCCCTGTAACTCGAACATAATAACCGAAAACATTGAGCCCGGGATTGTCTTCACCCACATCTTTGCTAAGCTGATCAGCTGTTTCAATGTATTTTGAGCAGAATGTCAACGCTTCTATAGCAATGTAGGCCTCTGCAATGGAACCCTATGGTCTAGCTCTGTTCCTAACATAGCCCTTGAAAGTGCCTAGCCGCCTTTCAATAGGGTACATCCAACCATACTATACTGGACCTCTAAGTAGTGCCTCATTAGGTAGATGAACAACCAAATGCACCATCACATCAAAGAAGGCTGGAGGATATATCATCACAAGGTCGCATAGGATAGTTGGCATCTTGTCTCTAAGACGCTCCAAAGCATCTATCCTGATACTTCTACTGCAGAGTTCCCTGAAGAATTGTCCCAACTCTGCAACTGCTGTGTATAAGTCAGGGCGGCCCAATCCTCTAAGGATAACAGGTAAAACCCTTTGAAGTAGGATGTGGCAGTCATGAGTTTTCAACCCTTGTACCTTGTTTCCATCTGCAACGACTCTCCTTTCAGGGTTGGAAGCAAATCCATGTGGGAATCTCACATGTGACAGGACCTCGCAGAATTCTTTTCTTTTTACCTTGTCCAAGACGTACACATTTGGTGCCATATCCCGTGGTTTACCTTCATCTTGCACCTGCAAATCCTGTCTGATACCCAGGTGTGTCAAATCAATCCTAGATTTTAAGGTATCTTTGGTCTTGCCTTCAATATTAAGAAGTGTGCTGATAATGCTATCACATATATTTTTCTCGATGTGCATCACATCAAGATTATGCCGCAGATCCAAATCTTTCCAATACTCCAAGTCCCACAAAGTGGACCTGCGGGTAAACAATAATCTCTCTTCTGCCCTGCCATGCTTCCTTTTCCCGCTACCATTACCAGGATGGTTTCCTGGTGTAATATGCCTGACCTTCTCTAATTCCACTTGCAACTCATCGGCGGTGAGCCTCTTTGACGCATCACGGTTTTCATGCTTTGCATTGAACACATGTCTTCGGTATTTTCTAGGATGCGGCTTGTCCTTGGCAAGGAAACAGTGGTGTCCAATGTAACAAATCTTGCTAAGTATTGTGTATGACAGCGGATTCCCGTCACAGCAAACACATGCATTGTAACCACGTGTCATTCGCCCTGACATAGTGCCCAAAGCCGGATAATCATCCATGCACCAAATTATAACAGCGCGCAGAAAGAAATTAGCTGGTGGGCTTCTATATAGGTCTCGAGTGAGAACACCGCTCCATAGCTGTTGAAGTTCCTCCACAAGAGGCTCCATGAACAAATCAAAATCCTTTCCAGGACTTTTTGGACCTGGGATGAGCAAGGCCATCATGTAGTTTGATTCTTTGGTGTAGACATTTGGAGGCATGTTGTAAGGGATAACAAGCACTGGCCACATGCTATATGTGGCGCTCTAGTGGCCAAATGGGTTAAATCCATCTGAAGCTAAGCCAAGTCTAATGTTTCTCGAGTCAGCAGCAAACTTTTTGTGTTTATGATTGAAGATTTTCCACTCACTACCATGAGATGGATGGCTCATTACATGCTGATCTCTGTACTCCTGGTTCCTAGAATGCCACAATACATCCTCTCTTGTTTCAGCATCATGAAACAACCTCTACAATCTTGGTATAATTGGAAAATGTCTCAGAACATTATGAGGAATCCTCTTCACACCATCGCCATCTTTCCATCTTGATGATTTGCATTTCAGGCATTCATTTAAGTTGGCATAATCCTTCCAGAACAGAACACAATTATTCTTACAAACATGGATCATATCATATCCAATTCCAACTACACGAAGGAAATTCTTCATTTTACTGTAGGTGTGTGGCATCTCAAACGCATCTGGGAAAGATTTGCGGAAAGCAGCCAACATCGCATCGAATGATTTGTTGGTCATCCGCTCAGATGTCTTCACCTGAAGAAAGGTGACCATAGCTGAGAATACTGATGGCTTATTTCCTGGGGTGACAACCACGTTGCATTGTTCCAACATGCGGGCCCACCGTTTTTCTTCTGTAGGTGAAAGTTCACGGAATGCACGAGCATTTTGTAGCATTGTTTCAATGTTGGTCAAACTCACTGGCTCTGCCACCACCACCTCCTCCTCCTCTTCCACCCGAGCATCAGGCAGATCAAGATGGTGATCTGCTGCTTCCACGTAGTCAATAACATTGACGTTCACAGCTTCACCATGATGAACCCACCTAGTATATGTGACCGACATCCCATACAAGTGTAGATGATTTTGCACAGTTGACTGGGGTCTTGTAACTGAATTCATACAACTGCTACACGAGTAGAGCACATCTGATTTTGGACCACCATACCCAACTCTGTTAAAGTTCATGAAGTTTTCAACCCCCTCGACATATGTAGCGGAGAATCTTCGAGCAGAAGTTATCCAAGTCCTGTCCATCTGTTAGACATACAAATTAGTTCTTCTACTAGATATTACAGGAAAAACATATATGCTTTTTCATGAAGTCCAGAAAAAAAAATACCTAGGTCGATGTCTAAAGCTATGGCAAGATATTTGGACGAGCAGATCTAAGTAACAAAATATATGTAAAGCTAATTCAGCAAACAAATTTGAGTGCTAAATTATGGCAGGCTGTTTTAGCAGTCAATGAGGCCGAGCACACAACCATCAAACTATCGAAGGCCATCGCAGCAACAAAGATCGAGTATAAAACGGTGTAGAGCTATTTCACCTAATAGATTGGCTACTAGACCATGGCAATCTACATCACAATAAATATACAACAGGATATTTTAGCAAATAATCAGCCTTGGCATGCCATCTCAGCTAAGCAGATTGAGTGCAGAACAGGGCAAGGAAGCTTCTTAAGCAGAGCATATTGACTGTAAACTGCTTCAGCAAATAGTGAGATTAACAACGTCTATCAGCTAACATTCAGCTTTACACCGACATGCATGGGGCCTCAGTCTAGAATGCGCGTACCATGGGAGAAGTTGACCGCCGTGCGTCTCCACATGAATGTCGCCGATGGTGGCGGCGCTGACCGTCGTGCTCCTCCACAATAATGTCGCTAGCGGTGGCGGCACGGCTAGAGGATGGCAGTCTATGAGAGCGTACTATGGGAGCGAGAGGATCGTTGTGCGTCCCCTCGACGAACCGCGGCACCGACGTATCGGTGCAGCAGGGAGGGCGGCTTTGGCGGAGCGAATGGAGTGGAGGGGGACGGGGGGAGGGGGTTTGGGGAATATTATTGGCTAGTTGGCCGAAGGGCGGTTGAATTTAGGATTTGGGGGGGAGGGAATTTGGGGGGGGGGGGGAGGATTTTCACGCGGTGGGCCGGGGGAGTTTGGCGCATGGTCGGTTTCTCCAAGTGCAGTCCCACGTGTTACTGAAGAGGCAAGCTGAAGCACGTTCCGTTTGCGTGAGCCGTGTGCAGGACCAAACGTGTGTGGGGTGCAATGCGACCGCGACAGGGGTGTTGTGAGTGTACCACCTTTTTTCCTTTTAAACTAAGTGCTTCGCCCTCTAAAAAAAATTGGTGCTTCGCGTGATCCATTGATACTACTACTAGTAATTCGGTAATCCCGACTAAAACGGCATGGCCGGGCCTTTTCCCACGCGATATGCTGGGAGGTTGGTTTAGTTGGGCTTTTTAGGACGAGTAATGCTACACCTACATAATCCTAGTTACATAATTAACATAATGTGAAACGTGTGAGCTGTTGATTGTAGATTGGGGGGAGGGAGGGGCCCACCACATGAAAATCAGGGGAGGAGAGAGAGAGGCAATTTATGTTAACCCTTTCGTAGGTTCCCGTAGATGTAGAAAGATGTGAAATGCGTGAATGTGTAGTGGTCGTACTATTGGAGTGCCTAAGATAAATTGTGTATGTATAGACCCTATGTGTTTATTTACTTCGCATGTTAGCTTTGTCTCGGTTCAATAAAAAGCAGAGTTGGTGATGATGGTGTGTGAGGGAGTCCTGGATTAGGGGGTATCCGGACAGCCGGACTATATACTTTGGCCGGACTGTTGGACCGTGAAGATACAAACCTCAAGACTTTGTCCCATGTCCGGATGGGACTCTCCTTTGCGTGGAAGACAAGCTTGGCGATCCAGATATTACATTTACTTCTTTGTAACTGACTCCATGTAAACCCTAGCCCCCTCAGGTATCTATATAAACCGGAGGGTTTAGTCCTTAGAGGCAGAATCATAATCATCATAGGCCAGCTTCTAGGGTTTAGCCTCTACGATCTCGTGGTAGATCAACTCTTGTAATACTCATATCATCAAGATCAATCAAGCAGGAAGTAGGGTTTTACCTCCATCGAGAGGGCCCGAACCTGGGTAAAACATTGTGTCCCTTGCCTCCTGTTACCATTAGCCTTAGACACACAGATCGGGACACCCTACCCGAGATCCACCGGTTTTGACACCGACATTGGTGCTTTCATTGAGAGTTCCTCCGTGTCGTCGTTGTAAGGCTCGATGGCTCCTTCAATCATCAACAACAACGCGGTCCAGGGTGAGACCTTTCTCCCCGGATAGATCTTCATGTTCGGCGGCTTCGCACTGCGGGCCAATTCGCTCGACCATCTGGAGCAGATCGACAGCTACGCCCCTGGCCATCAGGTCAGGTTCGGAAACTTGAATTACACGGCCAATATCCGTGGAGACTTGATCTTTGACGGATTCGGGCCTACGCCAGGAGCACCGAACAGTCACGATGAGCACGGCTTAGACCTGCTGTCGGACAATACTCGGGATACCGCACCTATAGGAGCCTCGGACCTAAATCCAGGGCAGATTGCGTCGCCCGAGGACGAGTGGATGGACCCCGCCCCGGAGGCAGCACCCTTATCGGCGGTAGAGCCGAACACAGACTTCACCCCCTAGGAAGCCCGCGACACCGGACCCCTAGACTCGTGTCTGGCTGTAGGTTCCAGTCCGCGCACCCCCGAGCCCGCCGAATCTGGTTGGGCAGCGGTAATGGAGTTCACCGCTGCGGACATTTTCTAGCACTCGCCCTTCGGCGACATGCTAAACTCGTTAAAGTCTCTCTCTTTGTCAAGAGACTCTTGGCCGAACTATGTCCGGCTCGAGTGGGAAGCTGGCGACAAGGGAATCCGTTGCCCACCCACCACCCACTTCATAGCCACGGCCGATGATTTGACCGACGTACTTGATTTCGACTCCGAAGACATCGACGGTGTGGACGATGATGTAGGAGAAGAACAGGAACCACCACCCACGGGGCGGTGGACAGTCACCTCTTCATATGATATATATATATATGGTGGACACTCCGAAAGAAACCAATGGCGATGAGGCAATGGAGGATAACCCCTCAAGGAAGAAAGCAAAGCATGGGCGTCATCAGAGCCGTTCCAAGCCCCGCCACAGCAATACCGGCACTGGAGACAAAAACAATCCGGATGGTGCCGAAGATGAATACAACCCCGACCAGCCTGCCTTCGAGCAGGCCGAACAGGAAGACGGGCAGGTCAGCCCAGATGAACAGGCGACGGACGGACACCCGGAGGAGGACAACTACATGCCCCCTCTGAAGACGAGATTAGCCTCGGCAACGACGAGTTCGACATGCCTGAGGACCCCATAGAGCAGGAGCGCTTCAAGCGCCGGCTTATGGCCACTGTGAGGAGCCTGAAAAAGAAGTAGCAGCAGCTCCAAGCTGATCAAGACTTGCTCACAGACAGATGGACTAAGGTCTTGGCAACCGAGGAATACGGACTCGACCGTCCCACCAAAGGGCACACATGACACAATCCGCTACTTCAGCCTAAGAAGGAGAACCTAAAGCCCACACCCCGACATCAATATACCACGGTCTGGGACAATACGCAAGAAACGCAAGGCAGCATCCACAATCCTCGATGCAGTTGTCATAAGCGTCAGGTCAAGGAAATTGATACCAAATTCGGCGACCCCCAGTCCGGTCAGCGGAAAAGAGTAGCTCAAGCCCATCCGGCCCGAGCAGCATACTCGATCAACCATGTGAAATTCATGGTACCCCTAGAAGGGCGGCCAAGCATACCAACAGAGAATGCCGGATCCTCAAAACAAAACGGCTGGTCACATACCGGAAACAATGAAAGGAGGTTTCAAACATGGAAAAGTCAAAAGAAGATCCTCCACAGTACGAAAATACGACCGATCTTCTCTGATCACATCGACCGTCCGGACAGCATCAACCATAGTAATTGCACTTACTATCGACCCAATAGTTTGTGGGATCCATCTCACACGAGCCCCGACGGGCATAAAACTATCTATAACATCTTCTAAAAGATGCCAAGTGCAAAGGCCAAGTTCTAGAGGCCCACCACGCTAGTGATCTTCTTCGGACCACCAAACAAATACCACGCCGAAGACTAGATCTTCGGCATTGTCCACTTATACAGTAACTACCACATACTATCGGGACGAACCACGTTGGCTAGATTCAACGGGGTACAACTCTAGGCCAGTCCCACGTGACATAGTCACAATTATGGGCAAGGCCGAACCCCACCCTCAGAGTGGAGATCATATAGCTGCTGGAATAGCGAGTCGTGCCCGTTTATCAAATTTTGATTCGACATCCGACTACCCGGACACCAACTGAGGAGTCCGAGTTACTTTATGGCATGATAGCCTGGTTCAGCCAGGCTCCGATCAGGCACACGCGGTTCAACCACAGCATGACATACAGCTGCCTTTAAGCATTTGTCTTTAGAGACTGACTTTGGCGCAGAACAGGACTGGCGACGTGGAATCAGCTCGGATGCACAAGGCGGGAACACATAAGTAAACCCCCCCCCCAAAGGAGACTGTCCGGATACACTTCGGATCCACACACAGCCTCCTCCAGTCAGGCCACGACAGGTTCCGCCAAAACAACTCTTTTCATAAGCATAAATCGTACTCATATGCATAGACACGTCACCCTACTACAATGCGTAGACTTAAATAACACTTACCGACCGTTGTTCCTCATTGACGCCTTTTTTGTCTTAAACGGCACCCGTGCATTGTGTTATGCCCCACTATGCCATGGGCTTCATAGTACCAATAATATGGCAACAAAGTGCGGCCACCTTCTCGGTCGCTCGGCACCCCAAACTTATAGCACTATATGCATTAGCTCCGAATCATGCCTTGGGTCATTGGTTGGGTTTGCTCGGCTCCCATGTTTTGGTACCTTACGTTCCGCTCTATCGGCTAAGGTAGCGCTGGGAGAACTACTGCGATTGTGTCCCGGTTCTTTCGGACGAGCACCTCAGTAGAGAAAGCCGAAAACTGACTGTCATGATACAGCGAGAGCTGGTCAGCTGTTTGAGAGGTTGTAAAATCTTTAAAGATTTATTATGCATAATGCCATTATAAATGCAAAGTGCGACGGATCGGTTTTCCGATCAGGCGCCGATAGAGCCCCTAGTACGGTCTTTCGAATACCAGGGGCTGCGCCCACCATACTCGAATTCCTATGGCTAAGTGAGAGTGATAAAGCCCTATAGTTTGATTGCCTGGTTCGTGGTGAGGAACACCTCCTTAAAAGGACCCAACAATGGGATAAAGAGTGTTAAGGTATGTCCCGAACACCCTCGTACTTTTTACGTGGGGGCAGAAGCCGACGACTGGCCAACTCTCATGATTTACTTACACTAAACAGCCGAAAAGGAAGAACAAATGTTCACATAAACAGGCAATAAATAATAAACAGTGCCATTATCCCGCATTACAAAGGACGGTATAACTGCCTTCAGGGAAATATAGTGTCTTTGGTACACTGATCCGCCACAAGGCGGGCTCCTTTCAGGACACCTTCATAGTATAACTCGGGCTTGCGATGCTCCTTACCCTCCGGCGGTCCCTCAGTAATCAGCTTCTCAGCATCAAGCTTCCCCCAGTGCACCTTCGCACGGGCAAACGCCATGCATGCACCCTCTATGCAAACAGATCGCTTAATGACATCAAGATGAGGGAAAGCACCAACAATCCACTTCACGAGTCCAAAGTAACTGCTCGGAATTGGCTCCGCGGTCCACAACCGGGCAACCAAGTCCTTCATGGCTAGTTCGGCCGCCTGGTGCAGTTCGACCAGCTGCTTCAGCTGATCGTACTGCGACCAGAAATGCTTCTCCGCAGACTTCTTCTCCTTAGTCCAGTAGAACTGGGCAGCATTTGATATGCTGTATGGCAGATCCGCAAACGCCCCTGGAAAAACAAGAATTCAGCTTGTCGCTTAGAGTTCCTCCCATTACTATGCAAAAATGGCCTTGAGTACAAAAGGCCTTACCAGTCGCAACCTTCCGGGCCTCCTGAATATCCTTCAGAGCACCTCGGGCTTCTTCCCGAGCATCCTCTGCGGCTTGGAGAGCTTGGGCGAGTTCGGATTCTCTCCCTACTAGACTTTGCTCCAAGGCCTCGCTTTTCTTAACGACCTCCTGGAGCTCTCGCTCAGCTTCAATGACCCTGGCCTCGTGCTTCTCACGAAGAGCCTGTTCGGCGGTGGCCTTACTGTCGGCTTCGGCCACAGCCTTCTTCAGTGCCTCAATTTCGGCATTCTCTCCTATAGCATACAATACGAATATTTTCATCAGGCACACCTTCTAATTCGTGCCCAACTTAGCACAAGGTTTCGACATACCTTGCTTGTCCTCCAACTGCTTTTTCACGCGGCCAAGTTCCTCTTCGGCCCGTTCCAGATGCTGCTTTAGTCCGGACACCTCCGCATTATGCGCGGCGGTCATCTCTGCAGACACCTGTTTTCAAACAAAGGGATACACGTCAGTAACTGAGTCTCCTGCAAAGCGGAAAAATTTGATCCCCTGTCCGGCTTTTTTTCTCTTTTCGCCGGACAGTGCATCCGGGGCTACTACTCATACTATGACAATGTCCCAAAGATTTCTAAAAAACATACCTCAAAGACTTTCATAAGGCTAAGGCAGGATTCATTCAGTCCGCTCTCAGTGGACTGAATCTTTTCAATTATCGCTCCCATTAGGGCACGATGTTCATCGATGATGGACACGCTCCTTAGTGCTGTCGATAGGCCGCCCGACAACTCTGCTGGGACAGAGGTTGCTGGCGGAGTGGGCAAGCCTCCCTCCGTCAAAGGTGTCTGCTCGCCCGATCTTGGAGCTTTAAAAGTCTCCAGGACCATGTCCAGCTGCGGTCCGAACCTAAGATCACCCCCGCTATCGACAAGCATGGGAGCCTCTGCTCCCGTGTATCCGGCCCCAGAGATATGCCCTCCCTGGTCCGTATCCCGCTGAGACGACACCATGGTGTCGCGCCGAGGCTTAGGGGAAGGGGCCTCTAGAGGCGTCTCGCTCTCCAGGGCATCTGAGCTTAGCGAATCCTTCGATGAGGACTGTCCGGCGTGGGACCTCACCGGGCTGCACAAAGTATGGAGACAGTTAAACTGCTACATCCTAATGACCCCGGGCACGTAGGTGTGTGCGGGTTTCGTATACTCACAACTTTACCATGGACTGGGCCCTGGGATCCCACTCCGGGCTGCTATCGGCAGCCGTGTTGGACGCCTCGGGGAGGGAACTTTTCCCCCTCTTTGGCGACTCGGCCTCCAGGGATGAGGAGGCCGTCCTTTTCTTCCCCCCCTGCGGGGACTCGTCTTCTTCCTCCTCCTCTTCATCTTCGGAGGAAGGATGGTCGCTGGAGTCCTCGGATTTTGCATCTGAAGCATAACGACGAAGAAGGCCACTCCGGGTCTTCTTGACCTTCTTGGAGGCCTCTTTCACTACTAGGGAAAAGCCTAGCAGCAGCGCAGGTTTTAGGCCTATCAGTAGCGCGGGCAGGAGCGCTACTGATAAGGCGCTACAGCTAATGCTTAGAAATAGCGCGCCTCGACCCACGCTACTAGTAAATTGACTTAGTAGTAGCGCTCCTTCAGAACAACGCTACTGGTAATTAGTAGTAGCGCTTCTCCTCTCCCGCGCTACTACTATTATTTAGTATTTTATTTCTTTTTTATTTCATGTTGTATTCATACACCTTTACACAAGTTTTCATACAACAGGAATTTAGAGATTGTTTTTACATAATAATGAGTTATTACATCATGGGTTGAAAGAACCGTGGACTAGTTTCAAGTGGATGTCTATCCACTTGAAACTAATCCGCGGTTCTTTCACCCAATGATATAATAATATCATCATCATCATCGTCATATCATTAACAACTTATCATCATAATACATCATTGTCATATAACACCTCCTCAAGATCATCGTTTTCATCATTGACATCACATAACACCTCCTCAAGATCATCATTATCAACTCTAACACATTACCACATAATAAACATATTGTACCTCATAGGACCTATTACATTCGATTAAGACCTACTACATTTTCTAAGGTAAAATAGGAAAAAACAAGATAGCCCCTGACTCTCCATTATGGAGAATGGAGATTAGCCTGTCTCCAATTCTTGCCTTTCGCTGAATGTTACTTCCAAGAACCTCCTTGCAAATGTCCATACATTTCTTCCATTCTTTGATGAACATGTGTTCACGGGTTTTAGAAATCCGATATGCACAGGTGAGCTCCATAGATTTACCTGGCAGTATGTTCAAAACTGAGAGGCGACCATGCTGAGAAATCAGATGAGGCACACAATCCATCGGGAGTTTCTGTTGAAAAACATAATAATAACTTCGTAGTTAGCAATGATGTACTAGTTTTAGAAGTATGCAAAATATGCACGGATGTCGTAATAGTAAAAAATCTTACCAGGGTATCTCCAGAGAAGTTACCGTGGTTCAACACATGCACTAGTGGCACGTATTCACCATAATTTGGAGGAGTTCGATAATAGTTATTGTAATTCTCAAGAAGAGTACAAAATGCGATCAGATGATTTTTCTCCTTCTACGTTAATTCGGTGCCATCAGTGTAGTGGGTTTTATCTACCATCTTCCGCACAGTCTTTGAAGAATCAAAATAAGCTGTCAATGGAAATAAGATATCAACTATTTTGAAATAAACAATATAAATTAGTTAATAACTATGTTTGAGAAACTCACATAGCGGTACAATCGGAAGCGTATCAACAAGGACCCAAATGTCCATATTGTCTTGCTTGATGTCAGGATCACCAAGATCCATGGTGATAATCATACCCTCATAAAAACCATACATTTTGAAAAGTGCTTCCCAATTTTGGCAACCAAAATGGGTTACGCTCTGAGCATTGCACATATTTACTTCAAAATCCATATTATGATGGGTCCTTAGGTGTATTTTCTTTGTTTCGAAATTTTCATGGTCTTCAAAACCCATCCTCTCCAAGACATAGCGTCTTGCATGGCATGGGATAAGCTAGTCGAATTGTAAAATATGAAAATTAGACGTTGAAATAGTTGAAGTCATGCTTAATTACGAAAAAACACTTGTCGTTGTTGCATACTGTTTCACAATCGAAGGTCTCCTCGAGCTTAATGCTGAAGTGCCGATCTTCATCCAGCCGAACGAACCTGTCGCACATACCTCGATAGTCGTGGCACCAGCTACACTCCCCCGGGAGACTGTCGTCGTCCGAGTACGACATTTCCTACAATCATAATTCAAAGATTAAACTTGTACATATTCTAGCACAAGTCATGCCAGAATTCACGAAAAAATCCGGCATGACCTTTGCTAAAAAAGGACATATCGAGCGCCTGAAATTTGCCGGAACGGAAATTAATCAACACTCCGGCAAAACATAGGCCACTCGGAGATGTAAACTGAACATGAACGGCCACTTGGGCAACCACATATCCTATTTGAGCAACCACACAAGATATACAAGGATATTTGGTTGGTCTCACTGATGAAGTCATGTACCTAGGGTAGGGTTACGGACCTGTCCAAGGTACCCTCCCCAAGGACATCTTCTTAGAAGAAGCCGTCTTCCAGTCGACTAAGAGGAACTCCACTCGACAGACTAGAAGACACTCGACGAACCTGAAGACACTCGACCATGAAGACTCACTCGACCACCAGGAGTTCAGGATCTACTCTGTATCCAAACGGTCTGTAATTAAGTAGTCTTAATGGTCATGATGACACTTTATGTAGGGCGTTACCAGTAATGCCAGATCTTAATGTACTTTAACCCTCCGCTATGTGGGCTGGCTGGGGTCTTGGCGTCCTCTATATAAGCCACCCCCCTCCATTGGTAGAAGGGTTCGCACCCCTGTAACTCTCACACATATAATCCAGTCGACCGCCTCCGGGCTCCGAGACGTAGGGCTGTTACTTCCTCCGAGAAGGGCCTGAACTCGTAAAACACTTGTGTGCACAACTGCTCCATAGCTAGGATCTTGCCTCTCCATACCTACCCCTATTCTACTGTCAGACTTAGAACCACGACAGTTGGCGCCCACCGTGGGGTAGGTGTCTTAGCGACTTGTTGGAGAAGTTGCAATTTTTTCAATTCCCATCATCATGGTTTCAGGTGGAGTTTTGGTTGAGGGCCGCGAGATCCGTCTCGGAGCGCTCATATTCGTTGCCGACGACTCTGCCTGGCTGCAGGAGGCTCCGCTCGACGTGGATGCTGTCGGGGGTTGGATACGACATATGCCAAAGGATGGATTATCATGGTGGGAGCGAGTAGAACGTCGCTGGTGCCTGGAAGCGGGATGAGGCGAAGACATGCACGCCGGTGGAACTTACCCAGCTTCAGGGCTCTCCTAGGAGATAACACCCCTACTGCTGCTCTGCGGGGTCTCCGCATGATCACTAAGGCAAAGTGACTACAATGGTGCTCCTGGAGCTGTTTCGGGAGGCTGGAGAGGGCAAGGCTAGCTCTCTCCTCCCTGTGCTATCTGGTCTATCTCTATCTAGGTCCGAACCCTTTGCATGGGTGCCCCGGGGGGTTTATATAGGCCTACCCCCCGGGGTACAATAGTAATCCGGCTGGGCGCGGGTCCCAGCCGTCTGTCTCTCAGGCCGCCGTCTTCCCTGCCGGCTTCTGGGGCCCGCCGACTGGCGGGTCCCGCGGACAGGCTTGATACTGTAGCGGCACTCCTGATGACGCAGGCTTGGTCATTGGGTCGTGACAACAGTGCCGCCATCTATCGGGCGATCACTGTCGCCATTCCCCATCCTATCTGGTTAATGGCTCGTGGGGCCCTGGGGAGGAGTCGGCCGACTCCAAGGAGGCCAACTCCCACAGGTCCGTCTTCGGGGCGCCCAGGCCGCCTTCGGCCCAACCACTGACAGGCGGCCCCGCCGTCTTCGGGCCGTACAGGCCGGCGTCGTGGGCACAGTGCGTGGTGCACTGTGGCTGAAGTCAGGGCAGGCATGGCAACAGTGCCGCGCCTCGCCGGAGATCTTCCAGCGATACGGCTCACTGTAGCCATGCCGGCCCTTCGTAAGCAGGGGGGAACGGCCACGCCGTGACCGTACCCCACATCGTACTTCGGGATGAGGGAGGAGTCATGGGCCGACCCTCCATAGTCGGCCTCTCTAGAGGTCGCCAGCTCGGAGTCGGCTTATCTCGGAGTCGCCGTCTGGGACTCGGCTTGTCTTGGAGTCACTCCTGGGACTCGACTTGAGGGGCGCGGCCTGCCCCGATGTCTTGAATGGTCCTGGGACTCGGTTTAGCCTACCCGTGACCCAATACTCCGACAGTAGTCCCCGAAGCTGGTGAAGCCCTGCGGACGCTGCATTGTGGGGCTTCAACAGTTTCAACCTTCAAGGAGCGGACTCTGGAACTCGGCTGCCGTCTTCCCTTGGGCCGACTGTCGAGAGTCGGATGTTTAGCGAAGAGCCGCAGCTCAAAAGTCGCGGCGGGAAACCAGGCGGCGTGCCTGATACGCTTCCCTGCAGCCATCAGGGCGGTCCTATCACGCGGCGCCACGTGGAGAGGGCAGTCTGCCTGCCCACGAGCGCGACGGGATGGGCCGTCAGGTGGGGCCCGCCACTACCGTGCCTCGGCATACGAACGGATCCGTTGCAGCCATGGACGGTTGGTTTTCCCACGTCGTTACTGCGTGCAGTAACTTCGTGGGGTAAATCGTGGGCCGTCGTGGGGCATCGTGCGCAGTTAATCCCACGCCCGCCCCCTCGGCTCCTCAGCCCACCGGGCTATAAGTAGGTGGGGGGGGGGGAGTGGAGCGGCACAGCACGTGCGCCCTTCTTCCCCGCTCCCCCGCCTCATCTTGCTTTCTCTCCCTCCTGCCTCCGTCGTTGAGCAATAGCACTCCATACCACGGCGATGAGCTCTTCCTCCACCGCGGCCCCCGCCGTGCGCTCCGGCGTGTGGGAAGGCTCGGAGGTAGAAGAGGAACACATCGAGTTCTTCCGCCAGACACGCCGTCTCCCCAGCGCGGACCTCGTGCGCAGCCGCGCCGCGCCGGAGGGGGAGATCCGGCCGACGCCGGAGGAGGGTGAGCGGGTTATCTTCCGCTCGCACCTCATGCGCGGCCTGGGGCTGCCGGCGAGCGGCTTCTTCCGCTCGCTCTTGGAGTTCCACAGCCTTCAACCGCACCACCTCACTCCGAATACGGTGGTGTTGCTCTCCGCCTTCGCCACTCTATGCGAAGGTTTCCTCAGCGTTCTCCCCACCATCGAGCTGTGGGGAGAATTCTTCTCTTCTAAGCTCGACACACACATCGGCGGCGTGCCGACTCAGTGTGGCGCCTTCATCGCGGTGCGGCGCTCGACGGCCGACAACCCCTTTCCTCCCATCACGCTGATCAAGTCGGTGAAGATGTGGCAGTGCTCATACTTCTACGTGAAGAACCTCGCCTCCGACGGCGACTGGGTCAACCTGCCGCCTTACAATGCCGCGCCCCTAACTGGGAGGCTCCCCAGCTGGTCTCACCGAGTCAAGACGCTGACTCCCACTAGAGCCGCCGCCGTAGCGCGACTCCGAGTCTTGACGCAGTCGGAGGGTCTCGTCGGGGCCGACTTGCTGGCCGCCTTCGTGGCGCGCCGAGTTCTCCCGCTCCAAGGCCGGCCTCACCTGATCTATCAGATGAGCGGCCTCCGAGACCCGAGTCGGATGAGCACCAAGGAGATGCCCCGCGCGGAGGTGGCAAACATGGTGAATCATATCGCGAACTGCGAGTTCGGGGAGGACTGGCAGTTCGGCAAGGAGCCGTACTCGCGCGACAACCCCCCACCAGTGGTAAGTCGCGTCCCCCTATTGTTTTGTCTTCTTTGCGGCCGACTCCGGCTTCTGACTCTTGTCGGTTTTTTCTGATCTAGAACCCCCTCATGCAGTCTGCAACCGGTGCCACGAGACAACCCCACAAGTTTGTCCCCGATCGTGTGGACAGCGATGTCGACGACCCCGACTTGAGGGCGGCGGCGCTGGAGGCCGACGCCGAAGGCGGGGGAGAAGGAACAGAAGGCGGCTTCAGGCCCTCGGCCACCTTCGCCGACTGGCCTGACGACGATGCTGAAGGGGAAGTCGCCCTGCGCCACCAGCCGAGGGTCGGCTCTTCGGGCGCCGGCTCCTCCGCCGGCCTGGCTGGACAAGGCGGCGCAAAAAGGCGTCACGCCGGGCCGAGTGCGCCCGGCGGCAAATTGAAGAAGTTCAAGGGGGCGGCCGCTGCGACCAAACGGGAGGAGGCGGGCGCGAAGGCCAACCGCTTCCGTAGGGAAGTGAGAAGGCCGCCACTAGTCTCTGCGTAAGTCTTTGCACTTTTTTATTTTCCTTCGTTGAATCTTGTCCGAGTCTTCTTTTATTCTCCCTCCATTCTTCTTCAGGGCCCCTCTTTCCCTTGAGAGAGTCGCCGTCCCCTCCGTCATGGGGTCGGCAGAGACGTCCGCCAATACTCGGCGGGCCGACCCCGCCGCCGACCTCCGGGAGGCGACGGAGCGAAATGCGCGGGAGAAGCGTGAGGAGGAGGAGGCCGAACGTCTGGAGAAGGCGGAGGCCGACAGGGCGGCCGCCTCCGCCCAGAAGAAGCTGGAGGATGCCTAAGCCGCCCTTGCGGCGTGACGGCGTGCCGAGGAGGCCGCACGTCGCCGATCGGAGATGCTCGTCCCCCCACTGTCGTCTGCACCGCCGCCTCTGGAGTTCATGGGGCAGACCGGGGAGGCCGACACCGAGAACCCCGTCGCGGAGAAGGAGAGCGGCGAGGCTTCCATGTCGGACACTCTCGTGCCGCCACCGCCGCCTCCACCGCCGTCTGGGAGACCGCACGGCAAACAGCCGGTGGGTCCGTCGGAGCCGCCGGTCATGGACGAGGCCGAGGCGCGGCTGCTTCTCCAAGTCGCCTCGCCGGTGCGCCGCCGTCTTGAGAGGGCAACCTCGGCACCACGACCTCGAGAGACCGGCGCCGCCAGCTCGGCAACCTGAGACGCCGAGGCCACAAGCGCCGCGCCCACCGGGTGGTTGCGCGGAGGCGGCACCGGGCCGCTAAATCAAGCGCTTCTGGACGTTCAGGCGAAGCTGCGCGCTGAAGGCGACGCCCTTCAAACTTGCACCAGGGCGCATCTGGCAGCGCGGACGGCCGTCCGAGTACGTTTCCTTCTTCTTTTTGATTCTTGTTTTTCTCTGTGGGGGCACGCCAGCGCACCCACTGGGTGTAGTCCCTAAGTTCCGGGCCGGCTGCTGAGCAGGCGGTTCGGAACTCCCTCTGGCGAGTTCCAAATACTAACCTTGTCTTCAATGACTTATTGCAGGAGTATCATAACCTCCGCGCCACTGCCTTCAACCGCAATGTTGAGGAGTTGAGCAAGCGGGCTGCCGACTTGTTGGAAAGCCGGAGTAAGTTCTTCTTCTTTGCGGGGGCGCGCTGGCGCACCCGCGGGCTGTAGTCCCCGAGATTCAGGCCGACTACTGAGCAGTCGGGCCGGATCTTCCCGGCGATCTTCTTTGCTGACGACTTATTTGTCTCTTCTTTCACTCTTCAGGAGCCAACGCCGTTCTTCAGGAGCAGCTGGGCGAGGCCAATACCGCCCGGTGTGAAAAGGAGGAGGAGTGTAGCAAGCTTGCCGCGGAGCGCGATCTGCTGGCAGCGCAGCTGGCCGAGCAGAAGGAGCTGCTCAAGAAGGCGCGGGACGAGGCCGAGAAGAAGGAGGCCGCTCTCCTGGCCGAGTTCGAGAGCAAGCGCTCCTCCTGGATTGACAGGGAGGTGATGCTGACCTCCGGCTTCCACGAGATCGAGGATATTGTTGATGGTAAGTTTCTTTCATTTCTTCGGGCTTCCGACTATGTGTCAGGCCGACTTCTGATTTTTCGACTTGCTTCTTTTTTGTCTTGGCAGACTTCTTCCCTGGTCACTCGCAGGCAGTCCCTCTGGCCATCGAGGTTGCTCGTGAGGCGCGAAGGGCAAGCGGTGAGGAGATCACCGCTAATGCCCCCCGAACCATCGATGAGCAGCTTTTGAGCATTGAAGCCCGTCTTCGTCCAGCCCACCGGCAAATGCGCCGGCTTCAGCGTGCCGGCGCCCAGGCGGTTGCCGCTTTGTGGTCGGACATGCCGGCTCTGCGCACCGCCAGTCGGACCGCCGACTGGCTGGAAGTCGCCGCCGGCCGTCTTGAAGCTTGGAAGGGTTCCTCGGCCCAGGCCGGAGCGTGCCGGGCCTTGGAGTTCATCAAGGCGTGGTATCCAGGGCTGGACCTGGACCGTCTGGCCGCGTTCCGGTCAGAAGCCCAGGCCGAGCTGGAGGCCGTGGAGGGCGCCCTTATCGAGCGTGCAGCGGCCATCGCCGAGTACACGGACACCAGTGTCTGCGTGCCCGAGCGGGCTGAAGGCGGCGAGGAGGTGCCGCCAGAGTGGTTTGGGATGAACCCGGAGTATGGCGAGGACTCGGCGGAGGTGATCGACTCCAGCACCGAGGAGGAGGACGAGGCGGAGGATGAACGCGAGGCGGAGGTGCCAGAAGACGGAGCAGGCGGCCAGCCTCAGCTCGACCGCGCCTCCAGCAACGAGCTGCGTCGATAGAAAGCGACTGGCGCCGGAGGCGATCAAACCGAGACCGCCCAGCCGACTGCCCCGGCGCCTGACACCTCCGTCTCCTCCGATCCTCCGATCCCAGATGCCGCCTCCTAGGCTGCCTTTTCCGCCTCTGTTTGTCTGTCTTAGTAATCTTTTGAAAACTTTGTTAGATTCGAACAATTCCACCCGCGGGGTGTATCTTGAACTTCTATTCGAAGATTCGTCCAAGGGCCTATGTAAATATTTATCCGATTTCCGTCTTTCCTTGCTTACTACTCTTTAGGATTTTCCCTTTGCCGCCTTCCTTTAGTCGCTGCCTTGCCAGTCGGACAGCTGCTCTGTGGACTGTCGCTGGGTCAAGTGCTTGGCTACTTCGGGAAGGCAAGTACTTGGCCGTTTAGAGTTTCTTTAGCAAGTCGGATAGAAAGCGGCAGGCCGACTACCCAAGATTCGGCCGTCCTTGATAGAGGCTAATAAAGACGGCGAGCCGGCTACTCATGAGTGGGCTTTCTGCTTTAGAAATGCTGGAGGCCGTCTTACGCTATGTTCGTGCTTTAGGTCCTTAGCCATTTTTTGTGTGGGCGCCCGTTCTTCCTAACTCCTACCCGCCTCACAGTTGCTCTGTGAGCTGCGGCTTTGCCAGGAGGCGGATTGGGCACCGCGCACTACTTGTCTGACTGCGGGAAGCTCCTCATAGCGCAAGGCGGCGAGTCCCCGGCCCGACCAGTCTGGCCCGGTGCCAAGCGGCTTGTAATGAAAGTAATGTACTCGAAGGCATAATTCTTATCATGCAGATAACAAAAAGGGTAGTCCCCGAGCTCGTCTTGGGGGGCCCAAAGTCATAGTGCTTTAATACAAAGGGGTAGTGTGATACATACTGCATCAACTGTAAAATCTTCGAAGAAGATTTGCATTCCACGGGCGCTCTGTCTCTTTGCCGGAGTCATCCGTTTTGCGCGCTCGGGGCTTCTGAGCGTCGATCAGGTAGTAGGCGTCGTTCCCTAGCACCTTGCTGATGATAAAGGGGCCTTCCCAAGGTGCCGACAACTTGTGCTGGCCGGCTGTTCGCTGGATCAGCCGGAGCACAAGGTCGCCTTCTTGGAAAGATCTTGGCCTGACCTTCCTGTTGTAGTATTGACACAGACTCTGCTGGTAGATGCTGGACCGGCTGAGTGCCAACAGCCGGCCCTCTTCCAGCAGATCGACGCCGTCTTGACGTGCTTCTTCTGCTTCTTCCTCGGTGTACATGGTGACTCGCAGGGAGTCGAACTCTATGTCCGTTGGGATGACGGCTTCGGCACCATAGACGAGGAAGAAGGGTGTGAAGCCGGTTGACTTGTTTGGAGTGGTGCGCAGACTCCAGAGGACGGCTGGCAGCTCCTCAAGCCAACAGCCGGCAGATCGCTCCAGCGGTACGACGAGTCAAGGCTTGATGCCGGATAAGATAAGGCCATTTGCTCGCTCCACCTGGCCGTTTGACTGCGGATGGGCAACGGATGCTAAGTCCAGTCGTATGCCCTACGTCGCGCAAAAACGGGCCAAGGCGCCTATGGCGAAATTCGTGCCATTGTTGGTGATGATGCTGTGTGGGATGCCGTACCGAGTTGTGATGTCACCGATGAAGGTCACTGCAGTCGGACCATTCAACTTCTTGATGGGTTTCACCTCCACCCACTTGGTGAACTTGTCCACTGCGACAAGTAGGTGAGTCAAGCCACCTCGTGCCGTCTTGAATGGTCCCACCATGTCCAGGCCCCAGACTGCAAAGGGCCAGGCGATGGGGATAGTCTTGAGTGCGGAAGCTGGCTGAAGTGGCTTGGAACGGAAAATCTGGCACCCCTTGCACTTTTGGACTAACTCTTTGGCCTCTTCTAGGGTGGTTGGCCAGAAGAAACCGTGCCGGAAGGCTTTGGCGACGAGTGCCCTGGAGGCCGCGTGGTGACCGCACTCGCCCTCATGGATGTCTCTAAGGATTGCTTGGCCTTGTTCTGGCTCGACGCAGCATTAGAAGACGCCGGTAACGCTGCGCCTGACCAGCTCTTTGTTGACTATGGTGTAGGCTGTTGCTCGGTGTTGCACTTGTCGAGCCAAGATTTCATCGGTTGGCAGCTCTCTGTTTACTAAGAACCTGAGGATTGGCTGGGCCCATGAAGGTGCTGCTATTTCTTCAACTGCCACTAGTGCGACTTGGACAAGGGCGGCCGGGCTGGGAGGCGGAGGGTTGGAGTCTGCAGCCGCTTGCTAATTTGACAAAGTCCCGGGGCCGACTGGAGCAGTCCCCGGGCCGAGCTCTGGAGTCTTCGATCTTGCCACTGCAGTCCCCGGGCCGGGTTCTGAAGTCCCCGGGCCGGCTTCGACGGTGTCTTTCTTGGAGTCGGATCCGTCTTCCTCAGGCGGAGCCGGCACAAAGATTGAATCTGATTCTGGTGACGGCTTGATAGAAGGCTTGAGGAGGCGCCGGAGGGCGACACCAGATGGTATTGCCTGGCTGGTGGAGCCGATTCGTGCCAAGGCGTCTGCTTGGTCGTTGTCGTTCCTTGGCACGTGGAGGAACTCGCACCCCTCGAAGTATCCGCTGAGTTGCTGGACGAGGAAACGATAGCTCGCCATATTTGCGTCCTTGGCGTCCCAATCGCCAGATGATTGCTGGACCACCAAGTCAGAGTCGCTATAACACAGGATCCGGCGAATGCTGAGTTCTTTGGCAACGTGGATGAGCGCCTCGTACTCAGCCACGTTGTTGGAGGCGGCGAAGTGGATCTGCAGCGCATATCTGAGCTTGTCGCCCTTGGGGGAAGTGAGGACGACGCCGGCTCCCAAGCCGGTGCGCATCTTGGAGCCGTCAAAGTGCATCCGCCAATGGGTGGAGTCGGGCGCTGGCGGCAGATACTGGGTCTCGGCTTAGTCGACGAGGAAGTCGGCCAGTGCTTGCGACTTGATGGCGGTGCGGGGCTCGTAGTAGATGGTGTAGGGGGCCACGTCGGTGGCCCATTTGGCCACTCGGCCAGAAGCATCTCGGCTTCCGATGATCTCGGCCAGTGGAGCCGTGCAGACCACAGTGTTTGGATGCTCCTGGAAGTAAGGCTTCAATTTCTTGGCGGCAAAATGCACGCCGTAGCACATCTTCTGGTAATGGGGGTAGTTCTGCTTGGAGGTCGACAGTACCTCGCTCAAGTAATATACCGGTCTCTGGACAGGTAGCGCCTTGCCTTCCTCCCTGCGCTCGACTACAATGACTGTGCTGACTACTCGGTTGGTGGCGGCAATGTATAGGAGCATGGGCTCTTTGGGAGTCGGAGCCACCAGCACAGGGGGAGTAGTCAACATCTTCTTTAGTTGGAGAAAAGCCTTGTCCGCCTTGGGAGTCCACTCAAAGAAGGTCGTCTTCTTCATGAGCTGATACAAGGGGAGAGCCTTCTCGCCCAGCCGACTGATGAATCGGCTGATGGATGCCAAACAGCCGGCGAACTTCTGCACATCTAACAGTCGTCTGGGTGCTTCCATCCTCTCGATGGCCTTGATCTTCACAGGATTGCACTCTATGCCGCGTTCGGAGACCAGGAAACCGAGGAGCTAGCCGGCTGGTACTCCAAAAACGCACTTCTCTGGGTTGAGCTTGATCTGGAATCGGCGCAGATTCTCAAATGTTTCCTTGAGGTCCTCCAGCAAGGTTCCACGCTTCTCCGTCTTCACCACTACATCATCCACATAGACATGGGCATTTCTGCCGAGTTGCTTCAGGAGGCACTTCTGCATGCAACGCTGAAAGGTGGCGCCGGCGTTTCTTAAGCCGAACGTCATGGTCAGGTAGCAGAAGGCTCCAAACGGCGTGATGAAGGCGGTCTTCAGTCTGTCAGCTGGGTTCAGCTTGATCTGGTGATATCCTGAATATGCGTCTAGGAAACTCAACAGCTCGCATCCGGCTATGGAGTCTATCACCTGATCGATTCTCGGCAGAGCAAATGGGTCCTTGGGGCAAGCTTTGTTGAGGCTCGTGTAATCAATGCACATTCGCCACTGCTTGTTCTTCTTCAGCACCAGTACTGGGTTTGCCAGCCACTCTGGAAAAAACACTTCCATGATGAAGCCGGCTGCCAGGAGCCGGGCTATTTCTTCTCCAACAACTCTTCTTTTTTCTTCTGACAGGCGGCGCAAGGGCTGCCTGACGGGCTTCATATCAGATCGGACGTGTAATTTGTGCTCGACGAATTCCGTCGGGACACCAGGCATGTCCTTGGGGGACGATGCGAAGATGTCGCGATTCTCACGGAGGAAATCGATGAGCTCGCCTTCCTATTTGCTGTCAAGGCCTGTGCCCATGACAGCGTACCTCTCTGGGTGCTCCGGGTCCAACGGTATCTTCTTTGTTTCTTTGGTCGGCTTGAATCATCCTTCTGCTTCCGACTCCTTGGGGTCGGGCGATAACTCGGGCTGCTTGCCGGCCATCGCCACGACCCAATCAAGAAGCCGTTTCTCAGCCGCTATCACCAAGGACTCGGCCAGCCGACTGCTTTCGGCCGCGCAAGCGGACGACTTCCTGTAGTCGCCGGACACGGTTAGGATTCCCTTGGAACTCGGCATCTTCATCTTGAGGTAGGCGTAATGGGGACCGCCATGAACTTGGCCAAGGCGGGTCGGCCAAGCAATGCGTGATATGGGCTTTCAAGGTCCACCACCTCAAACCAAATTGGCTCTCGGCGGAAATGATCCTTGTCTCCGAAGAGGACATCTATCAGGATCTTGCCGATTGGTGAGCAGGAAAGGCCAGGGACGATTCCGTGGAACATAGTCCGGCTGTTCTGAAGCTGTCTTTGCTTGATTCTAATTTCTCCATTGTATCCTTGTACAGGATGTTGATACTGCTGCCTCCGTCTATCAGTACTCATGAGAAGCGAGCGGCCCGCCTATCAGTGGCGAGTGTGGCGCCTAAGACCAAGGCGTAGGAGCCTGGACTCGGCATCACCTCTGGGTGATCAGCTCTGCTCCAACTGATAGGCTTTTCGGACCAATGCATGAACTCTGGAGTACTTGTCGCAACCGCATTCACTTCTTGCTGTTGTTGGCGCCTGCTGCGTCGGTCATCCGCTACACTGGTGAACACCACCTAGGCTCCGTGCTCATCCGGGAACTCGTCTTGTATCGCGCCGACTGGCCTGACGGCCGGCTGCTGGGGAGGCTGTGGAGGAGGCGGCCCAGCAGGAGGGGGAGGGAGCAGGCCGTCCCCCTTGGCGATTCTGGTCAGCCAGTGGCATTTCCTGGTGGTGTGGTTTGACGGCTTCGCGCCGCTGTGGAACTTGCAGGGACCGTTTAGAGTCTGCTCGTAGGATAAAGCCGGCAGCCAATTGGACTTGCCGCCCTTCTGTTATTGCCACTTGCCACTTGCCGACTGCTGGAAGTCGGCTGCGGGGCTTTGCGCTTCTGGTCATTCTGCTGTTGCCGCCGACTGGTGTCTCCAGCCGGAGTTCTTGTAGCCTGAGGGGCGACTTTGCCAGTTGTGCTGACCCGAATCTCCGCCTTCATGGAGGAGTCGGCCGTGGCGTACTTGTCCGCTGTGATCAGCAGCTCATCGAGGGTCTCCGGCTCGTCGCAGTGGAGCTTGTGCTTGAGGAGGGTGCCTTCTCTGCACCCGGCAGTAAAGTACTCGATGGCCTGCACCTCGTGCACGCCCTCACAGGAGTTCCGGAGTTCACCCCAGCGCTTGAGGTAGTCGCGAGTAGACTCGTCAGGGCCTTGCACGCACAAGGAGAGTTGGCGTGGCTTGGGAGGTCGCTTGTACGTGCTGGTGAAGTTGCGGACGAAAGCCTCGGTGAAGTCGACCCAGCTGTTGATGCTGTGAGGCTTCAGACTGTTCAACCACGTCCGGGCCGAGCCCTGGAGCATGAGCGGGACGTATCTTACGGCAACACGCTTGTTGCCATTCGCTATGTTGATGGCGGTGGAGTAGTCGATCAGCCAATCTTCCGGCTTCATGGTGCCGGTATATTTGGGCGTGTATCAGGGGAGCGTGAACCCTTTGGGGAAGGGCTCATCTCGGATGCGGGGTCCAAAGCAGGGGGGACCCAACTCGTCTTCTTCTTCCAGCGCCAGCGATCGGTGGAGTCGGTCGATTCGCTGGCGGGCGTCGTTCTCTCCGACTCCCTCTCGGCGGCCAAGGCGGTCGCCGAGAGTCGGATGTTCCACGGGCGGCGGGGAGACTCGCCTTTCTCTGCGAGGAGGGGGAGGCAGGTAGTCGTCCTGCCGTTCCACCGCTTTGGGGCGGCCGTCTTGGTCGCGCTCGATGGTGATGTGAGCCCGACTATGGCTGATAGCCGGCTCCTTGTCCTTCTTCCCACGGGCCCCGCCAGTCGGCGTCCGAGACGTCGCACCTTGGTTTCGGCGAGGCGGTGGGTCGTCGTTTTGGCGCTGCGGCGCCTCGGTGCGGCAGCCGACATCATTCTGCGCGGCAGCCGCATCGAGGAGCTGCTGAACTCGCTCCGTCATTGCATGGCGCTCTTCGCCTTCGAAGTTGTCGAGCTCGTCTGCCGCCGCCTGGGCGGCACGGATATTCTCTGCGGGCGTGGCATACACAGGGCGATCAGCCCCGAAAAGGTTGGCGATTGCCGCGCCGCGCTGTCGGACCGCGCCTAGGCGGCTAGGCCCGGTCGGAGCCGGCGAGCCACCTACGGCGCGATCAATCTCGCGTTGGTAAGCTTCTGACAAGCGCCTCATGCTTGCCAGCTTCTTCGCGCCCTCGACGAGCTGAAGGCGGAGCGCCTCCAGTGTCTCGGCGTCGGCGTCTTCCGGAATCGGCGCTGCAAGGCCTCGCAGGGCCGCGTCAAGCGGGTCGTGCGCTCCTTCGCCCGAGCGCTCGCCGTGGTCGAGGACGAGGACCTCAGTGACGGTGCTTCCGCCGCTCACCGCATAAGAGAGCGGCTCGTCGTAGACCACCATGTTGGTGGGGAACGCGTCGAGCGACGCGGTGTCGGAGTCGACCAACATCGGGTCGGTGGATCGTATGGACTCCAGGTCTGCGGCAGGCTTGCCGACGACGTGGAGTTGGTCGAGGAGGCCCGCGAGGAGGCTCTCGGGGACACTCGTGCCTGCATCGGACGCAGGCTCATCGGAGAGGCGAACCTCGCCGATAAGATCGGTGAGGCAGCTGGCCGCGCAGGCGATCTCAGCACCGTGCAGCGCGTCGGCACAGACGCCATCCGGCGTGCCGGGCTGGCTGTGCTCGCCGGGGAGGAACAGGGTTCCCGTCCAGAGCAGATCTCTGGATGACGGTGCACCTCGCCCCACGGTGGGCGCCAAATGTCGTGGGTTGGATACGACATATGCCAAAGGATGGCTTATCATGGTGGGAGCGAGTAGAACGTCGCCGGTGCCTGGAAGCGGGATGAGGCGAAGACATGCACGCCGGCGGAACTTACCCAGCTTCAGGGCTCTCCTAGGAGATAACACCCGTACTGCTGCTCTGCGGGGTCTCCGCATGATCACTAAGGCAAAGTGACTACAATGGTGCTCCTGGAGCTGTTTCGGGAGGCAGGAGAGGGCAAGGCTAGCTCTCTCCTCCCTGTGCTATCTGGTCTATCTCTATCTAGGTCCGAACCCTTTGCATGGGTGCCCCGGGGGGTTTATATAGGCCTACCCCCCGGGGGTACAATAGTAATCCGGCTGGGCGCGGGTCCCAGCCGTCTGTCTCTCAGGCCGCCGTCTTCCCCGCCGGCTTCTGGGGCCCACTGACTGGCGGGTCCCGCGGACAGGCTTGATACTGTAGCGGCACTCCTGATGACGCAGGCTCGGTCATTGGGTCGTGACAACAGTGCCGCCATCTATCGGGCGATCACTGTCGCCATTCCCCATCCTCTCTGGTTAATGGCTCGTGGGGCCCTGGGGAGGAGTCGGCCGACTCCAAGGAGGCCGAGTCCCACAGGTCCGTCTTTGGGGCGCCCAGGCCGCCTTCGGCCCAGCCACTGACAGGCGGCCCCGCCGTCTTCGGGCCGTACAGGCCGGCGTCGTGGGCACAGTGTGTGGCGCACTGTGGCTAAGGTCAGGGCAGGCATGGCAACAGTGCCGCGCCTCGCCGGAGATCTTCCAGCGATACGGCTCACTATAGCCATGCCGGCCCTTCGTAAGCAGGGGGGAACGGCCACGCCGTGACCGTACCCCACATCGTACTTCGGGATGAGGGAGGAGTCATGGGCCGACTCTCCATAGTCGGCCTCTCTGGAGGTCGCCAGCTCGGAGTCGGCTTATCTCGGAGTCGCCGTCTGGGACTCGGCTTGTCTTGGAGTCGCTCCTGGGACTCGGCTTGAGGGGCGCGGCCTGCCCCGATGTCTTGAAAGGTCCTGGGACTCGGGTTAGCCTACCCGTGGCCCAATACTCCGACAGATGCGCTCCCAGTCCACGGAGCTACGCATTTTTGAGCATGCGTCCACGACGTCCTTCTGTGGCAACCGTCCACTCAGTATCGGCCGGTTTTTGTGACATCCTCCCTCCTAGCTTCCCGCTAGCGTAAGCGCTCCGGTCGGTCGAGGCTTCAAGGGTGGGTGAGGCACGCAGTGGCTCGCCAGTCAGCCACTGCCCAAGTCACGGCAATCGAGCCCGACGAATCTCTCTACGGCCTGTTCGACCTGTCGACTGGCTCCGCAGAGACTGCATCCGAATGCGACAGCAGTGATCCGACGGCGGAGGTCCTAATGGTCAATGGGCCGCACGTTCCCCCCGGCTTCCCTGGCGCTGAGGGAGGCAATGGCGGAGGCGACCTGTCACATGACCATGAGGAGTACCGCCCCGAGCCCCTCGACTTGCAGCAGAGGGAAGAGCTTCGCCGCTGGAACATGGATGCGCTTCATACTCCGATCGTCGGAGAAACCCCTGAGGCTCGCGCCTTATAAGACGCGCGCTTGGCCAACCTGGCTGAGCGCACTCGACTGGAGAACCTTCAGCGGGCACTCGACGAGCGCGCGCGACAACGGGTCCCAGACTCCAGTCGACGCCAACTCTTTAAACCTCCGACTCAGGTATACCGCACTCCAATCCAGAATTTGGCAGCTGCAACATGTATAGCAGAATCGATTCAGCCTTCCCAGTTAGAGGCTTGATGCAGATCAGGGATTTGCTCCGGGCAGCTGGAGATCATAATTCGGTTGTGTCGCAGTCGCGGAACAGGATTCATAGCAGGTCCGTGGCAGCAAATACTGTCTAGTCGGCTCATAGCCCCAGATCGCTCCCGAGGCGTGAAGGGCATGGCGACCGACACGATCAGTACAGGAACTATGAGCAGGATGATCACTGAGTCTGTCACATCCCTGTCTTTGCTATGCACTTGGGCTAGCTTGGTTGTTGCATCATGTCTAAATTTCTTTTAAACTTGAAATGGGGATGTTCAAACCCTAGCGGATAATAATTTTAACTAGGTTCAATTCAAATATTTTCATTGGACCCAAAATGCCCTCCAAAAATGTTCATTATTTCTGGGAAAAGGTTAAAACCTTAATCAGTGGTCATGCACATTTTTCCAATGCATTTATGGTTTTTGAATTAATTCATAATTGTATTTGAGTTGGAGCAAATAAATTCTATAAATATTTTTATTGCTCCAATAATCCTGGAATATTTTGTGGAGCTCTAGGATAAACCTTAATGCATCCATAATAATTCCCAGAGAGCTGCAAAAATAATTTGGTTAAGACCCCAAATTAAAACAAAACTGCAAAATTAGAAAACAGAAACAAAAAAATAGAAAGAACAGAGCACTCACCTGTAACTTACCTGGCATTCTAGCCCACCTGGCGGTCCATCTGAGCTGGCCGGCCCAGCCCACCTCCTCCTCTCTGTCGTCTTCCTCCCCCTCGTCCCGAAGCTGCTCGGTGGCGAGCGCCGACGCCACCCCGGCCACCTCCTGCTTGCCGCTTCGCCCTGGCCTCTTCGGGAGATGCCACGCAGCCCCTCGCTCCTCTCTCTCACTCTCTCCCGACCCCCTTCTCCCTTCTCTACTCTCCCCCTCTCGCGCCCGAGCGCGCTCATCGCCGCCGCTCGCAACCACCGCGGCCACAGCCACTTCCTCGCTCCCTCTCCGCATCCCTAAGCTCCGTCTCGACCCCGTGAAGCTACACACATGACACACGCGACCCCGGGAGGCCAGCAACGTCGCCATCGCCGTCGTCTTCTACCTCGGACCCGCCGGCCATCACCGTCAAATTCATCGGCTCCGCACCGTCCCCGACCTCGCCGAGCATTCCGTCGGCACCGCTGTGAGCCCCCGGTCCTCTTCCCCCTAATCCCGCCTTCGTTTGATTGCCATAGCCGCCGCCCCCTTGCTAACAGCAGCCGCCGCCGCATGGGATCGTCGCCGGCGAAACCCCGGTGACCATTTGGTCACGGGCGTGCACCCGTTGTGCTTGCCGCGACCCGTAGAGCCCCTCCAGTGCCTCAGCTCCCTCGTTTGCGAGCAGCAGCGCCGAACCCGACCGCACCCGAACTCCGGCCGCCGCTCACGAGCTCGCCGTCGTCGGTACCGGCCACCACAGTCACGGCCACCACCACCGTTTGATGCGCACCAGCAAGGGCTCTCGAACGAGCCCAAGCAGGGCCTCGCCCGTGCCCTGTAGCGTGTTTCCGACGGCCGCCACCGTCCCGGGCCTCGCCGGCGTCGAGACGCCAGCGGGATTGACCCTACTGACCAGGGGTTTGACCTCGTTGACTACTGACCATGTGGGCCCAGTTTGACCCCCTAGGTCAATGACAGGTGGGGCCCAGCTCTGTTAGTTAATTAGGATTAGTACTAATTGAATTAGTTAAACTAATTACCCCTGCTGACACTGACAGTGGGCCCCGTGGCTATAAATTTGATTAGTTAGAATTAATTAACTCTGTTAGTCACCTGAGTCACTGACAGTGGGCCCCACTGGTCAGGTTTGACCCGGACCAGCCCCTGTTGACCTGCTGACATCATGCCAACGTCATGCTGACGCAGTAATGTTTTCTGGATTTATTTTAACTCAGGAAATTCCAGAAATTGTATAAACTTCTAAAATTCATAGAAAATCAACCGTAACTCCAAATGAGATAAATTATATATGAAAGATTATCAGAAAAATTCAAGGAATCCATCTGTACCATTTTCATGCATGTTTGAACAATGTTTGTCCTCTGTTTTGGACAAAACAAATAAAGGGCATTTAAATAATCATATATGGAGTTGGAGTTTGAATCATGTATTCAAACCAACTTCATTTAAATCATAGCTAGGTGCATTAGCCCAAAACACATTCATATTGCCATGTCATAGCATGCATCATATTGTGCATTGCATTGATCGTGTTTCTTCTGTGTTTGCCGGTGTTGTTCTCCCTCGGTAGACGTTGTTCCGACGTTGTGATCGTTGACACTGATGAAGACTCAATGCTATCTTCAGAAGTGCCAGGCAAGCAAAACCCCCTTGTTCATTCCGATACAATCCTACTCTCTCGCCCTGCTATCTTTTACTGCATTAGGACAACAACGATTCATCTGTTACTTGCTGCGGTAGCTGAACCCCTTTATCCTCTGCATGACCTGTCATTCCATAGTAAATAGATGAAACCCACTAGCATGAGTAGGAGTTGTTTGAGCCCTATTGTGCCTACTCATTCTTGCTTGTTTGTCATGCCTGCTACTTCTTAGAGTTGTGTCAGGTCTGATTAATCGGGAATGAATCAGAGGTGTGTGAACATGTCCTATTGTGTGTGAGCTAAGTGTGTGAACACGATTTGGTAAAGGTAGCGGTGAGAGGCCATGTAGGAGTACATGGTGGGTTGTCTCATTGAAGCCGTCCTCAGGAACTGAGTTCTGTGTTTGTGATCCATGATTCAGCTACTACCACGCATTGGGCCCGAAACCAATGGACCCTCTCGGCTTCTTAATCACCCTTGTCCTCTGTCCAGGAGTTGCAAGTAGTTTCTGGTGTTTGTAGTATGCTGGAGGCCGTGGGCAGCGCTGACTAGAGGGGTGGGCTGTGATGCGGTAGGCACGTGGCATGGTGTACCGAGCGCCCGTTTGGTGTCTCGGGAACCCCGTTCACATCGTTTGGGGCTGTGAGCGAAACTTCGGCCGGATCTCCTCATGGATGGAACCCGAATAGGCGATAAACCTGGACTAGAGACTTGAGTGTTTAGGCAGGCCGTGGCCGACACCCACATTGGGCTTCCGCTTGAAGGTTGCCGAGTACATGTCGTGTAAACGACGGTAAGTGGTGAGAGCGTATGTGAAGAAGTACACCCCTGCAGGGTTAACATCATCTATTCGAATAGCCGTGTCCGCGGTAAAGGACTTCTGGGTTGCTTATATCAGTTCATAGACAAGTGAAAGTGGATACTCTAAAATACGCAAGATAAGCGTGAGTGCTATGGATGGCGTTCTCGTAGGGAGACGGGAGAGGATCCATAGTGGTGTATTGATATGGTGAATATTTGGACTCGTGTGCGCCACCTCAAAAGAGTTACTTGCGGTCGTAGTTCAGGATAGCCACCGAGTCAAAGCTGGCTTGCTGCAGTTAAACCCCCACCATCCCTTTGTTGATAATGATGCATATGTAGTTAGTTCTGATGTAAGTCTTGCTGGGTACATTTGTACTCACGTTTGCCTATTTTATGTTTTTGCAGAGAGACTTCGGTCTCGCTAGTAGTTCCGCGTGGACTTCGACGTTTAGCTTGTTACCTCAGCTACGATCTTGTGCCCTCGGCAGGATCTGGTAGATAGTCAGGCTTCTCAGCCTTTTTCATTTATAGATGTCTGTACTCAGACATGATAGCTTCCGCTTGTGTTTTGATTTGTATGCTCTGAATGTTGGGTCATGAGACCCCTGTTTGTAATATCTCGCTCCTCAGAGCCTAAGGAATAAATACTTGAGCTGTAGAGTCATGCTGTGATGCCATGTTGTATTTGCACATATCGAGCATATTGTGTGTATGTTATTGAAATGCTTGGTATGTGTGGGATCTGACTATCTAGTTGTTTATCCTTAGTAGCCTCTCTTACCGGGAAATGTCTCCTAGTGTTTCCACTGAGCCAGGGTAGCTTGCTACTGCTCCGGAACACTTAGGCTGGCTGGCATGTGTCCTTCTTCGTTCCTGCGTCTGTCCCTTCGGGGAAATGTCAAGCGATGAATATCAGAGTCCTGTTAGCCCGCTACAGCCCGGTTCACCGAAGTCCTGCTAGCCCAGTGCTACAGCCTGGATTCACTCGCTGATGACCGACACGTTCGATGCTGGGTCATGGATGCCTGTCCCTGTAAGTTAGTGCCACTTTGGGTTCACGACTAGCCATGTCAGCCCGGGTTCTTTGTCATATGGATGCTAGCGACACTATCATATACGTGAGCCAAAAGGCGCAAACGGTCCCGGGCCAGGTAAGGTGGCACCCGTGGGAATACCGTGCATGAGGCCGCAAAGTGATATGATGTGTTACATGCTAGATCGGTGTGACTTAGGATCGGGGTCCTGACAGCGTTGGTATCAGAGCTTGACTGCCTGTAGGATTACCAAGCCAAGCTGGTCGAAGTCGAGTCTAGAAATGCTTTAGTTATGTAAGGGAATTGATTGTGGGATGGAACGTAAGACTCTTTTTACTCCTTATACCTCATGGCCTTCTGATCTGAGTCATCATCTTCTCTTCTACGAGGATTAAGAACTAGGCTATCTCTTCTTTCTATCAGGATCACGTGTTACTACTCCGTAGACTTATAGAATTGTTGGACTTAAGCCTCTGTTCAATTTCTACTACTTCTGTATGTTACTAATGATCTCGAAACCTTGATATTGTGCTTCTGAGTGGTTCTGCCACCATTTTTGTGAATGTCTCAAATCTTTTCTGAGCATTTACAGCCGTTATGCTGTCCGAGTCATCCTAGGTTTCTAAACAGTCTGATGCATTTGCAAATCCCTTCTTCCCGTTCCCGATGTCCTTTTGGTCAGATTAATCACACAAATTAGTGAGTTGAGGTACTTTATTGCCTCGACATATATGTTGGCGCTATTATTATGACCCTAGATGTCTAGAGCATCTACCAGCAATTTAGCCATGATTTGTGTCCCAGTGTGATGATTCTGGCCATCATTCCTAAAAGCATCCCGTGATGCCACTTAGTAGTAGGCATTCTATTCCGGGGTTCTTGAACCCGAGCTTCACTCTACTTACTTCATGTTGATAGTGTTTGCTAGTTCCTTAGGTTATTAGTAACCTTTGCGATAGTCCTCAAAGTTCGTGGTATTTCCTTCTTCCAAATACTATGAACCACTTTATGGCAGATGTTTATTGGATCAAAAGATCACAATCAGAGTACTCTTGAGAAGTTCTCCATTCATAAATCATGACTCTGCCAGTCCTACTTCCTTGCATGGGTTATCTGGAAGAAACCTGTTGAACTTGGTTCGACATATTAATCTATGCATCCACAACTCGAAAGGATATATGTCCCCTTGAGTTGTCCCTCTTCATTCGTATTTCGACCTTCGTCTATCAATTGATAGTCAGGAGTAATTGGGCATTCGTGTTATGATGCTTATTATTCTTGTGGTCCGTCAAGCCATTCTATCGCGGAATGACTAGGAGAAACAAACTCCAGTACCTCCTCCATATCCAGGATTGGGTCAAGAAGTTGTGCTCCGCAGAACAAATTGCTAATCCAGCTTTTGTTCTGCTCTACCTTGGAGTATTACCATCTTTTATATCGGGATTGTTATAGGAATTGCACACCATCCTATGAACTCTTGGTACAGTGATACTTCTTGCCATCATTGTTCATTCCTCGGTTCCTGTGTTATTGTAACCGGAATGCCGACAAATGAGTCACGGCGTGTGAAATCAATACTGCTAGCAACTCTGTTGCTTGGTAGTTAAATGGACGATAACCTCATTCTTAGCGTGTTGATTATTGAATCGTCACCCTAAGATTGATTGTGCTACCTAGTCCCTATTTCTGGTGCACCCCTCGACCAATGAGTTAGGAATTATTTCAAGTCCTCACTCATTTGATCATGTCGTCTTGCCCTCAAAAGCAAGATTGTTCTCGAGCTTAGTAACATAACTGTGGTTTGTGACTTTCCAAATATCTTCTTGGAAGTGTTACCAGGTTGTTTCCTGACTGTTATGTTGAGTTCGTGATCAAGTTGGTTTCTTGTGAACCACCCTTTCTCCAAGAATCTATGTTGGATATCCCGGAGCTAGTTGGTTAAGCTAGACAACAACTTGGAGAATTGGAAGATAAAAGCTTGCCTAACTTAGTTCGTTCCAAAGGGATATTCTTGTGTAGTGTGTGTTGAAGAAAGATGATATCTTCATCGATTGGTCCCTGTGATCAGTTGCTAGAACTATTGTCTTATCAATCCTTGATTTGAGTGTGGGCTATCGTCAAATCAAATCAGTACCAACGATGTTCATAATGTTGTCTTACTCGTGGTTGATCCCTCGAGCATATACCATTACATCCTTTGGTATGACCAATACTATCACCGTGTTCACATGATGGTGGAAGTCGAGTGATATGGAAATTCTGATGAGTTGTTGTTGAGCCCATCAGCAGCATTTTGTCTCCCCCATGAGTCATGTTGAACATCAACCTAGTGTTGGAAACTTGTGTAAGCATTTCTTCGTGTTTCGTTTATGAAGCATATGTTTGGATGAAGGTAGTGACTTCCTTTAATTCATGTGCATTTGATGTAAGTTGCCGCCGTGAATTCGAGAAAGTTTGTTTTTGCTCCTCTGGAATCATCCCAAGTCAGTCAAGCATGTGCGAAGTATTCTATGGTCTGATAGACTGATCATCCTCATTCCATATGTATCCCCTAGCACATCAAGCCACTGATTGATTTGTTCAAGGTTAATAAGTTCTAAGTGCTAGTCCCGAAGGTACCAGACGGATTTGTACAAAACTTCGATATCCTCGCTGATGGTTCCCCCTCCTGAACTCGGTAGTGTTTTATTATAAGACTACTTTGTGGTCATGCTTGTCTGGGACAACGTGTTCACATGTTTGTAGCAGAACCAGCTCATGTTTTGGAGCTTACTATCGTAGTTCATTCCCCGAGAATCTCGCAACGTCATCTCGTCGATTTGTGTTGCAAACTTTCATTTTTCTTCCTAGACTCGATGAGTCTGGAATATCCTGACACCAACCAGATCTGAATCTCAGGCAGATGTGATGGTTGGAACATTTCCCAAGAACCATAATATCGGTCCCTCGGAAACCGGTAAAGTGGATGTCGTGGCCAACACACCCAGCCGGAAGACCTGTTATTATAATATCTTGATTGAGGAAGTTGGCCACCTCCCCATAAGGATTTCGTAGAATCTACTCCCTACTTGTTCCTTATGGATTTTGTGCTCCCGAAGTCCGACCTTTTTACTTGATGGTCTGGTTACCAAACCATTTCAATAAATGGATTATGCTAGCACATTAAGGAGAGCATTAGAAGCGGAGTGCTAAATGTCTCTCGGTCGATCATCCAGATTTTATTTCCTTGGCCCCGCCAAGGGTGAAATCTGAGAAAGTGTTATCTTCCTTTGCATCTGCATCATCCATCATCATTCATCATGGTAGCAAGTTGTGTTGCCAGGATCCTTGACACGGATATTGGTAAAATCTTGACGATTATGGAAATGCTCAAGTTCTTGAGAGCACGCACAAGCGCTACGTGTTATCATCGGCACTAACTGGGATTCCTCTCAGTTTCCTCGGCAATGCTATGACCTTTTCAAACAGTGAATTCACTCTCTATTGTTGGGTTCTTCCCTAGTTACCAGAATCATTCCCAGCATTTGCATTTTGTTCCCAGCTTGCAACGCCAATGTGCCATTCTACCACGGGTCTCTTCCATTTCCGGTGGTAAGAAAATTCATCCATTACGTTGTCTTCAACAAGGTAATCCACATCATCCAAGTCCGAGTATGCCATTCTACCGACCCCCTCCAAACGATCGCTCGAGAATTGCCTTAGGCTGGTTTAAAGAGTTTCAATGATCTCTGAATCAAAGGTAATTCTTTTTGCCACTTAAGGGGATATATCTACGAGTCACCATCCCTAAGGTGCCTCGTTGTGGTATCATGGCAACTCAACTCCTCGCTACGTTGACAATCGTCTACCACCTTCTTAAGTGTGGAATTGTTGTCTACCTAGTGACCCTCATCATCTGTTCCACTCCATCCCTCTAGAGGTGTGCTTCGTCTCTCAGCTCGAGAGATGTTGCTACGTCTCATTCCGAGAGTTAATCCTGAGTTGTTCGACCTTCGAGAAGATTGATCCTTCTAGAGTTCCCTTCTCCTCTCGTTGTCATGTTGGTTGGAGTTCCCAGAGCAAGACTTCGAGACAATGATGGTGAATGGATCAACGTTCATTTGAAGTGCAACCTGGATCGTGAAGATTGTGTTAGTTATGTCCCCCCCCTTCATCTTACCCTACGCTTGAATCTCGGGACGAGATTTTTGTTTGGGTGGGGTGAGTTGTCACATCCCTGGCTTTGCTATGCACTTGGGCTAGCTTGGTTGTTGCATCCTGCCTAAATTTCTTTTAAACTTGAAATGGGGATGTTCAAACCCTAGCGGATAATAATTTTAACTAGGTTCAATTCAAATATTTTCATTGGACCCAAAATGCCCTCCAAAAATGTTCATTATTTCTGGGAAAAGGTTAAAACCTTAATCAGAGGTCATGCACATTTTTCCAATGCATTTATGGTTTTTGAATTAATTCATAATTGTATTTGAGTTGGAGCAAATAAATTCTATAAATATTTTTATTGCTCCAATAATCCTGGAATATTTTGTGGAGCTCTAGGATAAACCTTAATGCATCCACAATAATTCCCAGAGAGCTGCAAAAATAATTTGGTTAAGAAACCAAATTGAAACAAAACTGCAAAATTAGAAAACAGAAACAAAAAAATAGAAAGAACAGAGCACTCACCTGTAACTTACCTGGCATTCTAGCCCACCTGGCGGCCCATCTGAGCTGGCTGGCCCAGCCCACCTCCTCCTCTCTGTCGTCTTCCTCCCCCTCGCCCCGAAGCTGCTCGGTGGCGAGCGCCGACACCGCCCCGGCCACCTCCTGCTTGCCGCTTCGCCCTGGCCTCTTCGGGAGATGCCACGCAGCCCCTCGCTCCTCTCTCTCACTCTCTCCCGACCCCCTTCTCCCTTCTCTGCTCTCCCCCTCTCGCGCCCGATCGCGCTCATCGCCGCCGCTCGCAACCACCGCGGCCACAACCACTTCCTCGCTCCCTCTCCGCATCCCTAAGCTCCGTCCCGACCCCGTGGAGCTACACACATGACGCACGCGACCCCGGGAGGCCAGCAACGTCGCCATCGCCATCGTCTTCTACCTCGGACCCGCCGGCCATCACCGTCAAATTCGTCGGCTCCGGACCGTCCCCGACCTCGCCGAGCGTTCCGTCGGCACCGCTGTGAGCCCCCGGTCCTCTTCCCCCTAATCCCGCCTTCGTTTGATTGCCATAGCCGCCGCCCCCTTTCTAACAGCAGCCGCCGCCGCATGGGATCGTCGCCGGCGAAACCCCGGTGACCATTTGGTCACGGGCGTGCACCCGTTGTGCTTGCCGCGACCCGTAGAGCCCCTCCAGCGCCTCAGCTCCCTCGTTTGCGAGCAGCAGCGCCGAACCCGACCGCACCCGAACTCCGGCCGCCGCTCACGAGCTCGCCGTCGTCGGTACCGGCCACCACAGGCACGGCCACCACCACCGTTCGATGCGCACCAGCAAGGGCTCTCGAACGAGCCCAAGCACGGTCTCGCCCGTGCCCTGTAGCGTGTTTCCGACGGCCGCCATCGCCCCGGGCCTCACTGGCGTCGAGACGCCAGCGGGATTGACCCTACTGACCAGGGGTTTGACCCCGTTGACTACTGACCATGTGGGCCCAGTTTGACCCCCTGGGTCAATGACAGGTGGGGCCCAGCTCTGTTAGTTAATTAGGATTAGTACTAATTGAATTAGTTAAACTAATTACCCTTGCTGACACTGACAGTGGGCCCCGTGGCTATAAATTTGATTAGTTAGAATTAATTAACTCTGTTAGTCACCTGAGTCACTGACAGTGGGCCCCACTGGTCAGGTTTGACCCGGACCAGCCCCTGTTGACCTGCTGACGTCATGCCAACGTCATGCTGACGCAGTATTGTTTTCTGGATTTATTTTAACTCAGGAAATTCCAGAAATTGTATAAACTTCTAAAATTCATAGAAAATCAACCGTAACTCCAAATGAGATAAATTATATATGAAAAATTATCAGAAAAATTCAAGGAATCCATCTGTACCATTTTCATGCATGTTTGAACAATGTTTGTCCTCTGTTTTGGACAAAACAAATAAAGGGCATTTAAATAATCATATATGGAGTTGGAGTTTGAATCATGTATTCAAACCAACTTCATTTAAATCATAGCTAGGTGCATTAGCCCAAAACACATTCATATTGCCATGTCATAGCATGCATCATATTGTGCATTGCATTGATCGTGTTTCTTCTGTGTTTGCCGGTGTTGTTCTCCCTCAGTAGACGTTGTTCCGACGTTGTGATCGTTGACACTAATGAAGACTCAATGCTATCTTCAGAAGTGCCAGGCAAGCAAAACCCCCTTGTTCATTCCGATACAATCCTACTCTCTCGCCCTGCTATCTTTTACTGCATTAGGACAACAACGATTCATCTGTTACTTGCTGCGGTAGCTGAACCCCTTTATCCTCTGCATGACCTGTCATTCCACAGTAAATAGATGAAACCCACTAGCATGAGTAGGAGTTGTTTGAGCCCTGTTGTGCCTACTCATTCTTGCTTGTTTGTCATGCCTGCTACTGCTTAGAGTTGTGTCAGGTCTGATTCATCGGGAATGAATCAGAGGTGTGTGAACATGTCCTACTGTGTGTGAACACGATTTGGTAAAGGTAGCGGTGAGAGGCCATGTAGGAGTACATGGTGGGTTGTCTCATTGAAGCCGTCCTCAGGAACTGAGTTCTGTGTTTGTGATCCATGATTTAGCTACTACCACGCATTGGGACCGAAACCAATGGACCCTCTCGGCTTCTTAATCACCCTTGTCCTCTGTCCAGGAGTTGCAAGTAGTTTCTGGTGTTTGTAGTATGCTGGAGGCCGTGGGCAGCGCTGACCAGAGGGGTGGGCTGTGATGCGGTAGGCACGTGGCACGGTGTACCGGGCGCCCGTTTGGTGTGTCGGGAACCCTGTTCACATCGTTTGGGGCTGTGAGCGAAACTCCGGCCGGATCTCCTCATGGATGGAACCCGAATAGGCGATAAACCTGGACTAGAGACTTGAGTGTTTAGGCAAGCCATGGCCGACACCCACGTTGGGCTTCCGCTTGAAGGTTGCCGAGTACATGTCGTGTAAACGGCGGTAAGTGGTGAGAGCGTGTGTGAAGAAGTACACCCCTGCAGGGTTAACATCATCTATTCGAATAGCCGTGTCCGCGGTAAAGGACTTCTGGGTTGCTTATATCAGTTCATAGACAAGTGAAAGTGGATACTCTAAAATACGCAAGATAAGCATGAGTGCTATGGATGGCGTTCTCGTAGGGAGACGGGAGCGGATCCATAGTGGTGTATTGATATGGTGAATATGTGGACTCGTGTGCGCCACCTCAAAAGAGTTACTTGCAGTCGTAGTTCAGGATAGCCACCGAGTCAAAGCTGGCTTGCTGCAGTTAAACCCCCACCATCCCTTTGTTGATAATGATGCATATGTAGTTAGTTCTGATGTAAGTCTTGCTGGGTACATTTGTACTCACGTTGCCTATTTTATGTTTTTGCAGAGAGACTTCGGTCTCGCTAGTAGTTCCGCGTGGACTTCGACGTTTAGCTTGTTACCTCAGCTACGATCTTGTGCCCTCGGCAGGATCTGGTAGATAGTCAGGCTTCTCAGCCTTTTTCATTTATAGATGTCTGTACTCAGACATGATAGCTTCCGCTTGTGTTTTGATTTGTATGCTCTGAATGTTGGGTCATGAGACCCCTGTTTGTAATATCTCGCTCCTCGGAGCCTAAGGAATAAATACTTGAGTTATAGAGTCATGTTGTGATGCCATGTTGTATTTGCACATATCGAGCATATTGTGTGTACGTTATTGAAATGCTTGGTATGTGTGGGATCTGACTATCTAGTTGTTTATCCTTAGTAGCCACTCTGACCGGGAAATGTCTCCTAGTGTTTCCACCGAGCCAGGGTAGCTTGCTACTGCTCCGGAACACTTAGGCTGGCCGGCATGTGTCCTTCTTCCTTCCCGTGTCTGTCCCTTCGGGGAAATGTCACGCGATGAATATCAGAGTCCTGTTAGCCCGCTACAGCCCGGTTCACCGGAGTCCTGCTAGCCCAGTGCTACAGCCTGGATTCACTCGCTGATGACCGACACGTTCGATGCTGGGTCATGGATGCCTGTCCCTTTAAGTTAGTGCCACTTTGGGTTCACGACTAGCCATGTCAGCCCGGGTTCTTCGTCATATGGATGCTAGCGACACTATCATATACGTGAGCCAAAAGGCGCAAACGGTCCCGGGCCAGGTAAGGTGGCACCCGTGGGAATACCGTGCGTGAGGCCGCAAAGTGATATGATGTGTTACATGCTAGATCGGTGTGACTTAGGATCGGGGTCCTGACAGAGTCGATCGCAACGATCGACGTCAAGTGCCCACTCCTCCCCGGAGGGGTGGATCATATATGCCTCGACAGCAAGATGACAGACGCCAGTACAGTGCCGGGCGAAGAATTCCAGTCGACCCCAGGGAACCAGGCTTTGACGCGAGATCAATCATCGTTCAAGGTCTGGTCAACCGAAACAGAGCCCACAGAGAGGGTAATGACAGAGATGTACCCCCCAGCAGCCGAGTGCACGTCTCCGGACCAGAGTGTTTCAACAGAGCCATCAGAGTCGCGGTGATTCCTCCCAACTTCAGGTTGGCGACTGGAGTCAGCAAGTTCAACGGTGAGTCCAAGCCCGACACTTGGCTTGAGGACTACCAAGTGGCTGTTCAGATCGGCAGTGGAAATGATGAGGTGGCCATGAAGCATATGCCTCTCATGTTGGAAGGGTCAGCCAGGGCATGGCTGAATCAGTTGACACCCAGCAGCATCTACACGTGGGAAGACCTCTCCCGAGTGTTTGTCAGGACGTTCGAAGGAACATGCAAGCGGCCGGCGGGACTGACAGAGCTGCAATCTTGTGTACAGAAGTCGAATGAGACTCTGAGGGATTACATCCAGAGATGGATCACACTGCATCATACAGTAGAAAATGTATCTGATCACCAGGCAGTCCGCGCCTTCAAGGAGGACGTAAAGTACAGAGAGCTAAGCCTGAAATTCGGTCGAACCGGATACATGTCTCTGAGTCGAATGATGGAAATAGCCACCAAATATGCCAATGGTGAGGAAGAGGATCGCCTCCGGAGCGGCAAACACAAGTCAGTCGCCCAGGACACCGGAGGTGAAAATTCCAGTCGGAAGAAAAAGCGTAAAGCTGAGCCAGCCGCGCCTAGAGAAGCCTTGGCCCTGAACCAAGGAAAATTCAAAGGGAAACCTAACGGGCCTTGGAACACCAAAAAGGTAAAAGATAAAGAAGGAAATGACGTGTTAGATTTGCCATGTCACATCCACACCAAGAAGGACGAAGAGGGTAATTTCATCTACCCGAAGCATACCACTCGACAGTGTCGACTCTTGATACAGCAATTCCAAGGGAAGCAATCCAAGGACAAAGAAAAAGAGTCGGACAAGGTTGAGGACAAGAAGGATAGTGACGGAGAATATCCGCAGGTCAATTCCACCTTAATGATTTTTGCCGATGTTGAGAGCAAAAACCGACTGAAAGTTATAAACTGAGAGGTGAATATGGCTGCTCCGTCAACACCCAAGTACCTGAAGTGGTCTCAGACTGCCATTACATTCGACCAATCTGATCACCCCACGCACATATCCACCCCTGGGAGGCAAGCGTTGGTGGTCGACCCGGTCGTCGAGGGCACTTGACTGACCAAAGTGTTGATGGATGACGGCAATAGTTTGAATATACTGTATGCTGAGATACTGAAAGGGATGGGCATTCCGATGTCCAGACTGAGCACGAGCAACATGAGTTTTTATGGAGTCATCCCTGGCAAGAAGGCCGCATCACTTGGCCAGATTGCTCTTGATGTAGTTTTTGGCGATTCAAAGAATTTCCACAAGGAGAAGCTGACATTTGAGGTGGTGGATTTCCAGAGTGCCTATCACGCAATTTTGGGCAGACCAGCTTATGCGCGCTTTATGGCTCGACCATGTTACGTATACCTCAAATTAAAGATGCCTGGCCCTAAAGGCGTGATCACTCTCATTGGTAATCACAAGAAGGCAGAAGAGTGCTTCCAGAAAGGCTCAAAGATCGCAGATGCTCAGATGGTGGCAGAAGAGTGGCAGGAACACCAAAGGAATGCAGATCCGAGTGATTTGTTGCGAGCCAAAAAGCCTGCCACGGAGTCAGCGTTCCAGTCGTCCGGTGAGACATAACCTGTTCACATCCACCCGACCGACCCAAACGCTGCCCCGACTCATATCTCCACATCACTCGACCCCAAATAGGAAGAAGCGCTCATCCAGTTCCTCTGTGAGAACTGAGACATCTTTGCATGGAAACCTTCTGACATGCCGGGTGTACCCAGGGGGCTGGCTGAGCATCGCCTACGAGTCGATTCAAAGGAAAAACCTGTGAAGGAACATCTGCGATGGTCCGCCGTCCAGAAAAGGAAGGCCATTGGCGAAGAAGTGGCTCGGCTCCTAGCAGCAGAGTTTATCCAAGAGATTTACCACTCCGAGTGGCTCGCCAATGTCATTATGGTCCCCAAAAAGGACAATTCGCTTCGCATGTGCATCGATTTTAAGCATATCAATCGGGCCTGCCCGAAAGATCATTTTCCTCTTCCCCGCATCGACCAAATAGTCAACTCGACTGCAGGATGTGAGCGACTGTCTTTCTTGGACGCTTATTCCGGGTACCATCAGATCCGTCTGTTTGGGCCCGATGAGATCAAAATGGCTTTCATCACCCCATTCGGGTGCTTCTGTTATGTCACCATGCCATTCGGCCACAAGAATGCCGGAGCCACGTTCATGAGGATGATTCAGAAGTGTTTGCTCAATCAAATCAGTCAGAATGTGGAAGCGTACATGGATGACATAGTGGTCAAGTCACGAAAAGGTTCCGACCTGCTGACTGACATTGCTGAAACATTTGCCAACCTCAGGAGGTATGATATCAAGCTTAATCCATCAAAGTGCACATTCGGAGTTCCTGGCGGAAAGTTACTTGGTTTTCTCATTTCTGAACGAGGAATCAACGCCAACCCAGAAAAAGTTGGCACTATACTCCGAATGAACTGCCCCATTGTAAGTGCATCTAGTGCCCCTTAGTGATTTTGGTGTATTGAAGACTTATAGGTTAAGGGACTAATGCGTTTGTGAGTGTACACAGGTCTATAAGTCTATGAGGAGTTTGATATTTACAGAGAAAGTCGACCCCTAAAAAAGAAGTTCTCCAACTGAAGACTTTGATATTCTGAAGACTTTTTGAAGACTTTGAAAGTGAAGAAATTGGTGTGACCTTGAAGACTTGGTATTCATTTGTGGAACATGAAGCGTGAAGACTTTTGTTTTCGTAGTTTCATTTTCTCTTTCTTGAGTCATAGGAAACACCGTACTGTTAAAGGGGGTCGAGGAAATACTAAGGAAAAATTTCCATGTGATGCTCAACTCAAAATCCCACACCTACCAATCCCTTCGAGTGAAGCCTTTGGAAATCTCATACAGTTCAGTCACTTTCTTCAGTGAGAGAGACGAAGTTCTTCTGGTCACTGATGAATTTGTTCTGACTGAGGAGTTAGGAATTCGTCAGTGCGAATTACCTACACAGTGAGGAACATGATAGCCCTGAGGAATTTGAGAGTCAAATTTCCGACCGTTGCTGTGCTGCGCGCCAGCTGTCCCAAAATATCTTATCCACCTAACGGTCATATCATTGAGGGGCATTTATGTCTTATCATGTCGGGCTGCTCCCTAGGCTATAAATAGCCGCCCCCTACAACCACTAGCTGGTTGGCTGCTCCGAGAGAACTTGACACTTGTCATTTGAGAGCAACCCATCCTCCGAGGACTTTGAGCGAAAATCATCAAGTGAGGAAAACCCAAAACCAAACCCCTACAAACCCAAAGTGATTGAGCATCACTGAAGAAATTGATCCTGCGTGGATCCGACGCTTGTTACCTTTGAAGACTGTGCTTCTTCCAGACGGTTAGGCGTCAAGGTCTAGAGCATCCAAGAGGAATTGTGGATCGCCGAGTGACCAAGTCTGTGAAGGTTTGGAAGTCGCCTGAAGACTTACCACGAGTGATTGGACAAGATCTGTGTGATCTTAGTTCAAGGAGAATACGGTGAGGACTGGGTGTCCTGAGCTGCGTGCTCAGCGACTGGGTGTCCGGGACTGTGTGTCCTCGAGTTTAAATACTCAGCCGCTCCAACCAGACGTACAACTGAGACAGCAGTTGGAACTGGTCTACCAAATCATTGTCTTCACCAACCTACTGGTTCTATTTCCTCAACCCTTTCATTTCCTCATTACTGTGTTGAGTGTTTGTTCATATCTGTGTTTGAAGACTTTGACTGAAGACTTTCTTAATTTCCTCAGCTCAATTTCTTCAGTCTGTTTGTCTTCATCTTGTGTTATCCTGTGATTACGCTTTCTGTACTCTGTGCTAGTCTTCATTTCATCATGATGACCATGCTTGTATTCTGTTATGCTTACTTCTGAGTACTTATTCCGCTGCTAATAGTTCTTCGCTAAGGAATTTCCTCACCGGCAAATTCCTCAGTGAAGAATTCATAAAAATCGCCTATTCACCCCCCTCTAGTCGACATAACGCACTTTCAATTGGTATCAGAGCAAGGTACTCCCTTGTTCTGTGTGATTTTGGTTTAACCGCCTGGAGTTTTAGTTATGTCGACCGCAGGTATGAAGAAAGTGACATGCCCTATCTTTGACGGTCATGATTATCCCAAGTGGAAGGCCATGATGAGGAAGCGCCTCATGGCAAGGGACAGCGAGCTGTGGACCGTCACTGAGATTGGTCTTACTGATCTATGCAAGTCGGCGAACGCAGATGATATTCGCAAATACACTCGACTTGACTTCATGGCGAAGGATATCATCTGTTCCTGCCTATCCAGAGATCAATTCAGGCATATTATGCATCTTTGCAATGCAAAGCTTATCTGGGACCGAATCTCCGACGTCTATGAAGGTCATCGAACCCGTCATGATCCTTGGTTTGAGGACTTCAAGGAATCTCTCAAAACGATGACTTTCGAACCAGAATCATCATCTTCTGCATCATGTCTCATGGCAAAGGGTGTCGAGGTAACCGAATGTTCCTCATCTGAATTTAGTGACTGTGAATCTGATGATGATGAATCTGATGATGATATTGAACCTAGCTATACCAAACTTGTTTGCATTGCCACCAAACAACAACATGCCTTGGAAAAGGTTCAAAACATGCTAGACAAAAGTGATGATATGTTGGGTGAAGAAATGGATCGCACTAAAGCCCTGACTGAAAATCTTCAGAGACTTCAGTCTAGGTTTGATAACCTTCAAAGTCATCATAACACTCTCTTATCTGATCATGAGAAACTTTCTTATGAATTTCTTCAAAGAAAGCAAGATCTTGAGAAGCTAAGAGTGAGTTATGAAGATCTTCAGAAGGAGCGCGATTCATTACTTGCTCAACAAATCAGCACTTCTCAGGAAGAATTTGTTCCTCCATGCTTAAAGTGCATTGAACGTGAATCTGCTAATTCTTCACCTGAATGTTCAAATGCTTCAACTATTACAAATTCTTCACCTGCCTCTGCTATCACTAATTCCTCATCTGAGGACATTTCTAGTATCACTGACGATGCAGGGCTGAAGGAGTTATACATGACAGGCATGTACAAAAGCCTCAAAGGGCATCAGATTCTCTGTGATGTGCTCAAAAAACAGATCCTCAACAGAAACCCTAGGAAAGAGGGTATTGCCTTTGAGAGGAAACTTAATGCTGATGGAACATATTGGAAGCCTGAGCAGTACCCCAAAACCTCATGGGTTGCTGCAAAGGGACCTCCAGTTGATCCATCCATGTTATCTGGGTTTACATGTGAATCTCCTCATTCTTCTGATGAGTCATTTGACTCCAACTATAAACTGTTCAAAAATCAGAATGGTGAAGTATTTGCTAGATATGTTGGGACTAACTGCAGGAACGGTTCCCCTATGAAGAAAATCTGGGTTCCCAAAAGTTATGTTGAAAGTCTTCAGGTGAATGTCCTCATGACACCACCTGTGAAGAATAGGAACCCCAGAACAAACTCTTCATATGGACCTAATTCTTCATATGGATCCAAGTCCTCATATGGACCAAATTCCTCACGTGGATCAAATTCCTCAAATGGATCAAAGTCCTCATATGACTATCATCGTGCTAACAACTCTGTTTCGCAGGGTAGAGCTAAGGGCTACGAATATGCACATTATTCTTCAAATCATTATGTTCATAAGTCCTCGAAGAATTTCTCTGCTTATTCATATGCTTACCCTAACCCCTCTTATGTGAAACGAAATGGTTTGGCTTCTATGCCACCATTCTCATATGATGCTCGCAGAGTGATGAACTCTTTGCCACCCCTTCAGATGTGGGTGGTGAAGAAAAAGAACTAATCTCTTATGCAGGGTCAGGTCTCCAGACGTGCCTTAACGTCTGAAGAATTTGCTGGGGACCTGACAAAATTGCCTGAAAGGACGCAGGCTAACCATGATGAAATGAACTTTCATTTCACACGTCCTCATACTGCTATATCTGTTTACCGCTTGATGAAATTCATCTGATGAACTTGATATCATATTCTTCACTGATGAAGCATATGAGATTGTAAGTTACACTAATTCATCTGCAGGATGATCAACCCAAAATCACTGAATGGGTCCTCGATAGTGGATGTACAAATCACATGACTGGTGACAAGAATCTTTTGATGGATGCTCCCTTATCACCGTCACATCTGAAGCATATCATCTTTGCTAACAAAGGCAAAAGTCAGGTATTGGGTCTTGGTAAGGTTGCGATCTCTAAGGATAAACACATGGACAAAGTCATGCTTGTTGAGTCCTTAGGATACAACCTCATATCAGTCTCAATGCTTTGTGATCTTGATATGGTTGTTGTCTTTGGCAAGTATCGCTGTGTTGTGATTATGGAAGCTGAAAATTCCAAAGTCTTCAAAGGCTTTAGGAGAGGAGATTTGTATATTGTTGATTTCTCTACAGGACCACAACCAGCCGTGTGTCTACTTGCAAAAGCTTCAGAAGGCTGGCTATGGCATCGATGACTTGGTCACGCAGGCATGAGGAATTTGCACACGCTTACGAAGAAGAATCATGTCATTGGCATTGAGAATGTAAAATTCCTCAAGGATCACTTATGCGGAGCCTGTGAAGCTGGAAAAATGACCAAGGCCAAGCATCCAGCGAAGACTATCATGACCACTACTCGTCCATTCGAATTGCTTCACATGGACCTCTTCAGACCTAATCATTACTCAGCAGTCTCCAATGCTGCATCTCTATATGGTTTTGTCATTGTTGATGATTACTCTCGATATACATGGGTACACATTGTTACTTACAAACATGAAGTGCAGGAAGTCTTAAAACGATTTTCCTCGAGGGCTTCAACCAACTTTGGTGTGAAGATCAAGCACATTAGAAGTGACAATGGAACTGAGTTCAAGAATTCCGGTCTTGATGACTATCTTGATGAACTTGGTATTACTCATGAGTTATCTGCTCCTTATACTCCTCAGCAAAATGGCGTCGTGGAGCGCAAGAACAGAACTCTTGTTGAGATGGCTCGCACTATGCTTGATGAATACAAAACGCCTCATCGTTTTTGGATTGATGCAATTGATACCGCGTGCCACATCATCAACAGAGTATATCTTCAAAAATTCTTCAAGAAGACGGCCTATGAACTCCTCACTGACAAGAAACCCAATGTGAGTTATTTCAAAGTCTTCGGTGCTAAATGTTGGATTAGAGATCCTCACCACAATTCTAAATTTGCACCGAAAGCACATGAAGGTTTTATGCTTGGTTACGGAAAGGACTCGCACACCTACAGAGTCTTCAACATCGCTCTTCCAAGCTTGTTGAAACTGTAGATGTGCGGTTCGATGAAACTAATGGCTCGCAAAGAGAGCACCTACCTTCTGTGTTAGATGAACCAGCACCTGAGGATTCTATCAAGTTCAAGGCAACTAAGGATGTCATTCCTACTGAAGAATTTGCTGAAGAATTCATTCCAGTACGCGAAGAACATCGAGCTGATGCACATGAAGATAATGCTGAAGATAATGGTTCTGAGGAAAATGATCAAATACCTGGACAACAACCAGCTCATCCTTGCGTTGCAAAAGAAGTACAAGTTGACAAGATCATCGATGACATTGAAGCGTCAGGTCCTCTCACACGCTCAAAAGCTTCACATTTATCTAACTTTTGTGGGCACTATGCTTTTGTCTCTATCACAGAGCCCACCAAGGTAGATGAAGCATTTTTGGAGCCGGAGTGGATTCAGGCTATGCAAGAAGAATTACATCAGTTTGAGCTCAACAATGTCTGGGAACTGGTCAAATGTCCAGATCCTCGCAAGCATAATATCATTGGCACAAAGTGGATCTACCGCAACAAGCAAGATGAAAATGGCCTTGTGGTAAGGAATAAGGCACGACTGGTAGCTCAAGGTTACACACAGGTTGAAGGATGTGAAAAGTGCATTCCTCAATGGTAAGCTTGAGGAAGAAGTATATGTTGCTCAACCCCCAGGTTTTGAAGATCCAAAGAATCCTGACAAAGTCTTCAGACTTAATAAGGCCCTCTATGGCCTCAAGCAAGCCCCTCGGGTGTGGTATGATACATTGAAGGAATTCTTCGTGAAGAATGGCTTCACACCCGGTTCACTCGACCCTACTCTCTTTACTAAATCTTACGATGGTGAACTGTTTGTGTGCCAAATATATGTTGATGATATTATCTTTGGCTGTACTGACCAACGTTATAGTGATGAATTTGCCTATATGATGAGTGAAGAATATCAAATGTCTATGATGGGAGAGTTGAAATTCTTCTTAGGTCTTCAAATTCGTCAACAGCGCAATGGCATATTCATATCTCAGGAGAAATACCTCAAAGATGTACTGAGGAAATTCGGCATGCAAGATTGCAAAGGCGTCAAAATTCCTATGCCCACAAAAGGCCATCTATGCACTGATGAAAATGGTATTGACTTCGATCACAAGGTATACCGCTCCATGATTGGTTCTTTATTGTACTTATGTGCATCTAGGCCAGATATAATGCTTAGTGTTTGCATGTGTGCCCGATTTCAAGCTGCACCGAAGGAATCACACCATAAGGCTGTGAAGCATATTCTTCGATATCTAGCTCACACACCAACACTAGGATTATGGTACCCTAAGGGCTCTGTTTTTGATCTCATTGGATATTCTGACTCTGACTATGCTGGTGATCGTGTGGACCGCAAGTCAACTTCTGGCACTTGTCATTTCCTCGGACGATCTTTGGTCTATTGGTCCTCGAAGAAACAGAACTATGTATCACTGTCTACTGCGGAAGCTGAATACATTGCTGCTGGCTCTTGCTGTGCTCAACTGCTTTGGATGAAGCAAACACTCAAGGACTATGGCGTCAACGTGAAGAATGTGCCTCTCCTCTGCGACAATGAGAGTGCCATCAAGATTGCTCACAACCTAGTTCAGCACTCGAAGACAAAGCACATTCAGATTCGTCATCATTTTCTTCGTGATCATGTGTTAAAGGGCGACATCTCCATCGAGCACGTGAAGACTGAAGAACAGCTAGCTGATATCTTCACTAAGCCCTTGGATGAGAAGAGATTTAGTAAGTTGCGGTGTGAGCTAAATATCTTAGAATCTTCGAATGTTCTTTGAAAAGGACACACATCCTAACACTTATGCAAAATTGATGACTTAGATGTGCAACACATGAAGAAACGTTTTTCTTCAATCAATGAAGAATAACACTCTAAGTGTGAAGAAATTAATGAAGAATTTGATTCTCAGAACCCTACGACAATTGTACACGGTGTCTGAAATCATCATTCTTATACGGTGGGTCACGCCACCACAAAAAGTTGAAAATCTTCAATTTGAGTTTTTCCTCAGTTTTGAAATTCTTTAGTTTTTCAAATTCTTCAACTTTTCAAAATCTTCACTGTTTCCTTCGTTTTTCTTCATTGGGTATATATATATATATATATATATATATATATATATATATATATATATATATATGAGTTTATGTCCTCTACAGCATTCACTTATCGCTATTTCTTCAAGTTGCTTTTTCTGCTAAGTGAATGTGATTGGACCCTTCGCCCTCTATGCTATACTCAACCCAATCTATTCACAAATTCTTCATATGCGTTCTATTTGAAACTCGTTCAAAATCTTCACTATGTCCTGGTCAGCTGAAGAAATTGCGAACGAAACTTTAAAACAATTCTTATCCAAATTTTCGGTTTTGCCGCTCAAACTATTCCGCATCCCACGATGCAGTATTCTATTCACCCACGATCGTACATGATCTCAACTACACAGTACGTGGGTGACACATGTCGCATGAAGGAGAAAGGGCGGGGGCACGTTCGTCCCAAAATCTTCGGGCGAACAATTTTTCACCGTGTCTATAAATACCCCTCTCCCCTTCCTCACTTCATTTACTCTGTTCGATCGCTACTCTCTCACTCGGGCTCCTCAAACCCTAGTGATGCCGCTACTCCATCGTCGCCGGTGAGGAAGAGCTTCGTTGCCTCGACCTCGTCGCCGTCATACTCACGCCGACCGCAGAAATCTTCACTCCGCCGCCGCCGTAGCTGTCTTCCTCCGCCGAGTTAGGGCAAGGAAGATCTAACCTGACGAACTTCCCATCTGTTCTTCTCAGTTTGTCATGTTCTTCACTTCGGCGTTCCTCGAAGAAAAACTGCATACTTCTTCAGAGAACTCAATTGTTCAAATTCCTCAACCGAAGAATATGGCAGACGGTAAGAAGCCGCAAAAAGGAGGAAACAAACCTGAGGTTATGACTGCGTTTGAAATCCCTGAGGAAATTTATGCTGACTATTGCACACCTGATGAAGCAAAATTTGGCAAAGAAAACAAAAATCAGCGCAAAGTGCGCATTCAGAAGATTGAACGGAGATGGGCAAGGGAATGGAGGGAATACAGATATGTGACTCCAAAGTACATGAAGAAATTCGCCCTCAATCCTCCATGCCCAAGAGCTCCATTGGCACCTGGCCAAGTAGCAGACCCCACAAGCATCAAACGTGGTGAGGACTTTCCTGAAGAATGGGCTAAGCGCCAAGCTAAATTGGCAAGACAAGCCAATGAGGCTGTGAAGAAATTCAATGAGGATTCTACCACTGCTACTGCTACTTAGGCCTCGGTCAAACCGAGGAAATCCATGCCAAAGAAGCTTGCTCGTAAGCCAAGTGCTTCACCAACAGCGCCCTCATGGCCAAGTTCCTCAGCAGCGCCCTCACGGCAAATTCCTCACACTTCTACTGCTCCATCAAAGTCCTCAGCTCCTGTGCATCTGGCTACATGTCAAATGACTGCTGGTTTCTCGATTGCCTCTGGTGTTTCAGCAAGTTCCTCAGCTGCACCAAAGTCATCATCTGGCCCGACTCTGCTGAAGACCAAAGCAACAGCTGGACGAGGTCCTCGGCCAAGTCCAAAGAAGAAACAGGTCGCGTTCCATGTGCCTTCTGATGATGAAGCTTCTGATGATGAACTTGCAGAAATCATCAGAGACAGACAGGTGAAGGCCGCTAGAGCCAAAGGCACATCTGTGCCACTACTGTTGGATCCGAGGAAAATCCTCGATTATATTGATATCTGGCACAAGGATCCAAACACCCCAATGCCTGATTTTCATCTGACCCCTGGACAAAGTCATATGTTGACCCATTTCATCACTGAAGAGAAATGGAAGTTTGAAAAGGCAAGAGAGATTAAGAAAGCCCAATACAGAAAGGAGAAGCTCCTGAAGAAAAGCGTTGTCAGAATGACACCTGAGGAACTTCTCCAGGCTCAGTCTAAAATTCAAGCCCTCAGCAATGACTTTGATGCCTACTATGCTGATTGGCAAGGAGCCAAAGTCAGATTCGTCAACCTGACAAAGAAATTCACCAATATTGCTGCCCCAACGCAACATGAAATTCCTCAGGCTGGAGTCTCAGCTCAGCCGACTGAAGAACATGCCAGCACCTCTGATGAAGTTTAGGCTGCTGATGAAAATGCTAGTTCCAGGGCTGATGATCCCATTCCAGCCGCTGAAGAAATTGCCAGGGCATCCACTAGTGGTGCGCCTGAGGAAACTGAAGAAGTCAGGGCAACTACATCAGTTGCGCCTGAAGAAAATCAACCAGATTCCTCAGCTCCATCTGCACCTACACCAACTCCAATTCTTCCATGTGCATTCAATGTGAAGAAGACCAAGGCTGCAGAGCGAGCTGCAGTGAAGAAAAGGAAGGCATCAGCTGCGTTAAACTCTTCGGCTGCGAAGAAAATGAAGCCAACGACCAGCTCGCTCGAAAATCCAATTGATGCTGTTCCGATTTCCTCCATGCCATCAAAGGACCTTGTTCCTTTTGGAGAAGACTATGAGATCCCAAGCGGATCTGATGAAGAAAATCATTCTGCTGCTTCGTCAGAGCAGATTGATGAAGAAATTGAAGTGGAAGCAATCCCTTCAACCCCAATCATTTCCTCGCCTATGCCTCAGTTCACAGCTGAAGAGGCCCGTGTTGAGGAACTTGAAGAAGATGTGGATATTGGAAGCACAACGCCAGTGCTGAACGATGACTTTTGGGAAAGTCAACATCCAAATTCTCCACTCTTCACCCCACTCCAACAGATACCTCAGTCCCCTGCACCAACTGTTCAAATGGGCTCTGAAGAAACTCATCCCACTTCATCTGTCCATGAAGAAATTCCAGCCACTAGTGCTGATGAACCTGCTGCTGCTGATCCTCAGACTACACCTGTTGAGGAACAAGAAATTCCTCAGCCTGAAGAGCCTGAGCTCGCGATTCCTGAGGTGGTGATGCAACTCACTGACACCCCTCTTCCAAAGCAAAAGAATCCGCTCTCAAGCAAACAGAAGTTCAAGGCTGAAGATTTCTTTGCCGAGCACGTATTCTTCACTGATTATAATCCATATGATTCTGCTCGCATAAGGAAGAGGCGTTTCTGGACTGCCAGCCAAGCCAATTTCTATTCCTCAGTGCTCTTCAACAAAGACAAAGTCTTCGATCATGCACATATTCCTCATGTGGACATGGAGTCTCTGCCCGGCTTTGAGCCAGTCCTCAGTGTTCTTCACGATGCAGGACTTCTGAATTTCTGCATTGATATCTGTGACTGGAATGAAGAACTCATTCTTCAATTCTATGCAACTCTGCACATCACCGGAGACGCTGAAGACGTGAACTCATGGGTATTAGACTGGATGTCTGAAAATACTCACTACAAGGCACCAGCAACTGAATTGCTTCGTGCTCTACCACTCAGTCCTCCACTTGATGGTGCTCGTTGTATCTACAACGAACCAGAACTTTCAAATCACTATATGCAAGTGCTGATGAAGCCTTTGAAGCCAAGGCAGGCCCCAAGAACCAAATTCCTCGTCAAGGAATTATTGTATGTGCCTCGGACTGTCTATCGAATTCTGACGAAGACAATGAGTCCTATCAAAGGCCACGACTCAAATGATGAAGAAGTCGTTGGCATCATGAAGAATATGCTTTTCAACATCATTCATGGCGTTCCCGTCAACTTCCATGATTTCTTCATGAGGACTCTGGCCAATATTGCTATGTCACCATTCGAGCTGAAGCCCTATGCTCCTTGGATTATGAGATTCATCAGGGCAAGATCTTCACTGAATTACAAAGCTGACACTCTGAACCACGGTAGCTACTTGCCTCCCATTGAAGTCCTCAAACGGACAGTTTCATCAGCTGATGATAAAGGCAAGGCCGCTGCTGTGATCGATGAAGGCATTCGTCCATTGGATGGTCAATTTCGCAAGGCTGCATCTTACTCTACCAATGACGATTCTGCCACACATGACTCTGCCGCAAATACCTCAGCCAAGCAAAATCCTCAAGCCACAGCACCCAGGGTGATGACTGACCGTGAGTTACTCCTCAGTCTTCATCAGAAGGTTGATCGCAATCATAAATGGGTCAAGCGTCAGTTTGGTTCAATTCTTCACAACATGACCTCAACACACAATGCAGTGAAGAAAAACCAATACTACCTCCATGAAACCTTCAACCGTACCTGGGCTGTTCTCTCTCATGTCTACAGCGCTGCAGATCTGAAGAATATGGGTCTCAAGGAAGAATTTGACTGGTCTGCACCTCCACCGAAGAAATTCAAGAAGGTCAAAGTTCCTTCCTTGGTGGCCAGCTCTTATTCTTCATCGCGTGACACTGATGAGTATGAAGATTTGGACGACACTGCGGCAGGCCCTACTACAACAACCGACCCCAACAACGCTGGCGCTCCTCCATCAACTTGATATTCTTCAGGGGCGTTAGTCCTCAGTTTCAATCCTTTTGGTCATTTGATGACAAAGGGGGAGAAATCTGAGTTAGTCTTCAAGCGGGTTTATATTAAGGGCATTTTTTTAAGTTACAACTCTCGTTCTTCTGAAACTTCTATTTGGATCGAGTTGTAATCTTAAACCCGATGGTGCGCTGATACTTTTGTTGCATTATGCTTTGCATGCTTATTCCTCGTTAATGACATTGCACGCATGCTGAATCACATCAGGCACCATATTTCATCATGCATTTCAAATTCTTCATATTATATATCAAATGCGTGTATGAATTACAAGATATAGGGGGAGATCTCCATGATTCAACTCTTCAAATGTGCATTGCCTCAAAAGCAAATTCCTCACTATGCACATCTTCAGGGGGAGTTCTACTATATCTTGTAATCAAATTCCTCAATATCAGTGTATACACTTCATATGTTTATCCCCGTTGAAAACTTAACCTATGTTGTCATCAATCACCAAAAAGGGGGAGATTGTAAGTGCATCTAGTGCCCCTTAGTGATTTTGGTGTATTGAAGACTTATAGGTTAAGGGACTAATGCGTTTGTGAGTGTACACAGGTCTATAAGTCTATGAGGAGTTTGATATTTACAGAGAAAGTCGACCCCTAAAAATGAAGTTCTTCAACTGAAGACTTTGATATTCTGAAGACTTTCTGAAGACTTTGAAAGTGAAGAAATTGGTGTGACCTTGAAGACTTGGTATTCATTTGTGGAACATGAAGCGTGAAGACTTTTGTTTTCGTAGTTTCATTTTCTCTTTCTTGAGTCATAGGAAACACCGTACTGTTAAAGGGGGTCGAGGAAATACTAAGGAAAAATTTCCATGTGATGCTCAACTCAAAATCCTACACCTACCAATCCCTTCGAGTGAAGCCTTTGGAAATCTCATACAGTTCAGTCACTTTCTTCAGTGACAGAGACGAAGTTCTTCTGGTCACTGATGAATTTGTTCTGACTGAGGAGTTAGGAATTCGTCAGTGCGAATTACCTACACAGTGAGGAACATGATAGCCCTGAGGAATTTGAGAGTCAAATTTCCGACCGTTGCTGTGCTGCGCGCCAGCTGTCCCAAAATATCTTATCCACCTAACGGTCATATCATTGAGGGGCATTTATGTCTTATCATGTCGGGCTGCTCCCTAGGCTATAAATAGCCGCCCCCTACAACCACTAGCTGGTTGGCTGCTCCGAGAGAACTTGACACTTGTCATTTGAGAGCAACCCATCCTCCGAGGACTTTGAGCGAAAATCATCGAGTGAGGAAAACCCAAAACCAAACCCCTACAAACCCAAAGTGATTGAGCATCACTGAAGAAATTGATCCTGCGTGGATCCGACGCTTGTTACCTTTGAAGACTGTGCTTCTTCCAGACGGTTAGGCGTCAAGGTCTAGAGCATCCAAGAGGAATTGTGGATCGCCGAGTGACCAAGTCTGTGAAGGTTTGGAAGTCGCCTGAAGACTTACCACGAGTGATTGGACAGATCTGTGTGATCTTAGTTCAAGGAGAATACGGTGAGGACTGGGTGTCATGAGCTGCGTGCTCAGCGACTGGGTGTCCGGGACTGTGTGTCCTCGAGTTTAAATACTCAGCCGCTCTAACCAGACGTACAACTGAGACAACAGTTGGAACTGGTCTACCAAATCATTGTCTTCACCAACCTACTGGTTCTATTTCCTCAACCCTTTCATTTCCTCATTACTGTGTTGAGTGTTTGTTCATATCTTTGTTTGAAGACTTTGACTGAAGACTTTCTTAATTTCCTCAGCTCAAATTTCTTCAGTCTGTTTGTCTTCATCTTGTGTTATCCCGTGATTACGCTTTCTGTACTCTGTGCTAGTGTTCATTTCATCATGATGACCATGCTTGTATTCTGTTATGCTTACTTCTGAGTACTTATTCCGCTGCTAATAGTTCTTCGCTAAGGAATTTCCTCACCGGCAAATTCCTCAGTGAAGAATTCATAAAAATCGCCTATTCACCCCCCTCTAGTCGACATAACGCACTTTCACCCGTGCGTGTGCACGATGTCCAAAAACTTACTGGATGCTTGGCCGCGTTAAGTCGATTCATCTCTCGCCTCGGTGAAAAGGCATTGCCTCTTTACCGACTACTGAAGAAGTCAGACAAGTTCGAGTGGACTCCAGAAGCTGATGCAGCGTTTGCAGAGCTAAAAACCCTGCTTTCCACCCAGCCGGTGCTTGCTGCCCCAATCAGCAAAGAGCCTTTGCTGCTTTACATTGCAGCCACAGGACAAGTCGTCCGTACCGTACTTACGGTCGAGCGGGAAGAAGAAGGGAAAGCCTTCAAAGTTCAGCGCCCAGTATATTACATTTCCGAAGTCCTGACCCCATCCAAGCAACAATACCCTCATTATCAGAAGCTTGTATATGGGATTTATATGACCATGAAGAAGGTTGCTCACTACTTCTCTGATCATATTATCACAGTCGTCACCGACGCCCCCTTATCAGAGATTCTGCACAACAGAGACGCAACCGGTCGAGTGGCAAAATGGGCGACTGAACATCTTCCCCTAGATATCAGATTTGAGGCAAAGAAAGCTATCAAGTCCCAAGCAATAGCAGATTTCCTCGCCGAGTGGACTGAACAGCAGTTACCGACCCAAGTTCACTCGGAGCACTGGACTATGTTCTTCGATGGCTCCAAAATGCTGAATGGTTCCGGTGCCGGAGTGGTATTGGTTTCCCCCCGAGGAGATAAGCTCAGATATGTACTCCAGATTCACTTTGATTCCTCCAACAATGAAGCAGAATACGAAGCACTCTTGTACGGGTTGCGTATGGCCATTTCACTCGGCGTCCGTCGCCTCATGGTCTACGGCGACTCAGATTTAGTGGTCAACCAAGTGATGAAGGAGTGGGACGTCAGAAGCCCAGCCATGACTGGATACTGCAATGCAGTCAGAAAGCTGGAGAAGAAATTTGAGGGATTAGAACTCCATCATGTTCCCCGACTGAAAAATCAAGCAGCCGATGACTTGGCGAAGATAGGTTCCGGGAGGGAAGCCATTCCGAGTGGCGTGTTTTTGGAGCATGTTCACACGCCGTCGATTCAAGAAGATCCTTTCACTGAGGAAGCCCCGCAGCCAAAAAGCACCACGGGTCCGACTGAAGTTGAGGTCCCAGCTGTGGTCGACTTAATCATGGAAGTTCTAGTCATCACTCCTGACTGGATAGTGCCCTATATCGCTTATATTTTGAGGAAAGAGCTCCCCGAGAATGAAGAAGAGGCTCGAGAGATCGTCTGCCGATCCAAAGCCTTCACCGTCATGAGGGGACAGTTATATAGAGAAAGTGCGACCGGAGTCAGCCAGAAATGCATAACACCGGAAGAAGGTCGAATGATTCTCAACGACATCCACTCAGGGACCTGTGGCCATCATGCATCCTCTCGGACCATCGTGGCTAAAGCATACCGAGCGGGTTTTTACTGGCCCAGAGCAAATGAGATGGCGAAAGAGATAGTCGACAAGTGTGAAGGATGTCAATTCTACTCCAATATGTCGCACAAACCCGCCTCAGCCTTGAAGACCATTCCACTCGTCTGGCCTTTCGCTGTATGGGGGTTGGATATGGTTGGACCACTGAGAACAGGTAGAAACGGATACACCCATGTATTGGTAGCAGTCGACAAGTTCACTAAGTGGATTGAGGCTAAACCCATCAAGAATCTGGATGCCGGCACCGCCGTCAGTTTCATCAGGGAATTGGTATTCAGATATGGAGTTCCCCACAGTATCATCACAGACAATGGGTCAAACTTCGACTCCGAAGAATTCAGAGCCTTCTGCACATCTCAGGGTACGCGAGTCGATTATGCTTCCGTCGCCCACCCTCAGTCGAATGGGCAAGAAGAGCGAGCAAATGACTTAATTATCAAAGGGTTGAAACCCTGATTGATGCACAACCTCAAGCATGCAGCTGGCGCATGGGTCGACGAGCTTCCATCGGTACTTTGGGGATTAAGGACCACGCCAAACCGGTCGACTGGGAGGACTCCGTTCTTCTTGGTCTACGGAGCTGAAGCAGTCTTGCCGAGTGACCTGCTTCACAACGCACCCCGAGTCGAACTCTACACCCAAGCTGAAGCAGAGCAAGCCCGATATGACGCGGTCGACCTTCTAGAAGAAGAGAGAGAGATGGCCTTGATCCGATCGACCATTACCAGCAGGACTTGCGTCGCTTCTATGCCAGAAATGTGAAGAGTCGAGCTTTCCAGGAGGGAGATTTAGTTCTCCGAGTGGATCAACAGAAACCACACAAGCTTGCTCCTACTTGGGAAGGTCCCTTCATCGTCACCAAGGTTCTCCATAATGGGGCATACCGCCTTTACAATGTCGAGCACCAGATTGACGAGCCCAGAGCATGGAACGCGAATTTACTCCGCCCTTTTTATACTTAAGTTTTCCACTCGGATGAGTTGTTATAAAAGTACTCCTGTAGTGTACTCATCAAAGACAAGAGTTTCAAAATTTTCTTAGAAATTGTTATTTCTTTTGCTCTCATAAATCTGTCCCGCGGTGGGTGGCTTAACTGCGAACCCGTTTCGCCTAAGCTTGTAAAAAATCCTACCGAGTGGTAAGCCAGCCTTCCACTCGGAGGCTTAGCTGCGAATCCGTTTCACCTAAGTAAACAAAATCCTACCGAGTGGAGAGCAAACCACCCACTCGGGGGCTTAGTTGCAGCCCAGTGCTCGCCTAAGTTTTTGAAAATCCTACCGAATGATAAGCCAGTCTTCCACTCGAAGGCTTAGCTGCAGTCCAAGTACTCGCCTAAGTAAACAAAATCCTACCGAGTGGTAAGCTAGCCTTCCACTCGGGGGCTTAGCTGCAGCACAGTGCTCCCCTAAGTTTTTGAAAATCCTACCGAGTGATAAGCCAGTCTTCCACTCGGAGGCTTAGCTGCAGTCCAAGTACTCGCCTAAGTAAACAAAATCCTACCGAGTGGAGAGCAAACCTCCCACTCGGGGGCTTAGCTGCAGCCCAGTGCTCGCCTAAGTTTCTAAAAAACCTACCGAGTGGAGAGCAAACCTCCCACTCGGGGGCTTAGCTGCAGCCCAGTGCTCGCCTAAGTTTCTAAAAAACCTACCGAGTGGAGAGCAAACCTCCCACTCGGGGGCTTAGCTGCAGCCCAGTGCTCGCCTAAGTTTCTAAAAAACCTACCGAGTGGAGAGCAAACCTCCCACTCGGGGGCTTAGCTGCAGCCCAGTGCTCGCCTAAGTTTCTAAAAAACCTACCGAGTGGAGAGCAAACCTCCCACTCGGGGGCTTAGCTGCAGCCCAGTGCTCGCCTAAGTTTCTAAAAATCCTACCGAGTGGAGAGAAAACCTCCCACTCGGGGGCTTAGCTGCAGCCCAGTGCTCGCCTAAGTTTCTAAAAAACCTACCGAGTGGAGAGCAAACCTCCCACTCGGGGTGAGGGAGTTCTGGACTAGGGGGTGTCCGGATAGCCGAACTATCATCATCGGCCGGACTCCAAGACTATGAAGATACAAGATTGAAGACTTAGTCCCGTGTCCGGATGGGACTTTCCTTGGCGTGGAAGGCAAGCTTGGTGATACGGATATGTAGATCTCCTACCATTGTAACCGACTTTGTGTAACCCTAGCCCTCTCCGGTGTCTATATAAACCGGATGGCTGTAGTCCATAGGACGAACAACAATCATACCATAGACTAGCTTCTAGGGTTTAGCCTCCTTGATCTCGTGGTAGATCCACTCTTGTAACACACATCATCAATATTAATCAAGCAGGACGTAGGGTTTTACCTCCATCAAGAGGGCCCAAACCTGGGTAAACCATCCTGTCCCTTGTCTCCTGTTACCATCCGCCTAGACGCACAGTTCGGGACCCCCTACCCGAGATTCACCGGTTTTGACACCGACATTGGTGCTTTCATTGAGAGTTCCTCTGTGCCGTCACCGATAGGCTCGATGGCTTCTTCGACCAACATCAACGACGCGGTCCAGGGTGAGACCTTTCTCCCCGGACAGATCTTCGTATTCGGCGGCTTTGCACTGCGGGCCAATTCGCTTGGCCGTCTGGAGCAGATCAAAAGCTACGCCCCTGGCCGTCAGGTCAGATTTGGAAGTTTGAACTTCACGGCGGACATCTGCGGGGACTTGATGCTCGATGGATTCGAGCCACAGCCGAGCGTGCCGCACTGTCACGACGAGCATGATTTAGCTCTGCGGCCGGACAGTACCCTGGAGGCCGCACTCGAAACCGCTCCGATCTTCAATTCGGAGCCGGCTGCGCAGATCGAGGACGGATGGCTAGACACCGCCTCGGGGGCTGCAACCTCTACGGTGATAGAGCCGAACACTGACCTTGTCCCTGATAAAGCTCGTGACTCCGAGGTGCCGGACTCCTCACCAGACTCCAAACCTCCCGCGCCCCCTCTGATCGAATCCGATTGAGCGCCGATCATGGAGTTCACCGCAGCGGACATCTTTTAACACTCACCTTTCGGCGACATCTTGAGTTCGCTAAAGTATCTCGCGTTATCAGGAGAGCCCTGGCCGGACTGCGGTCCGGACGGTTGGGATGCGGACGACAAAGAAATTCAAAGGCCACCCACGACCCACTTGGTAGCCGCTGTCGACGATCTAACGGACATGCTAGACTACGACTCCGAAGGCATCGACGGTATGGACGATGATGCCGGAGACGACCAAGAACCAGCGCCTACTGGGCACTGGAAAGCCACCCCAACTCACGACGTATGCATGGTGGATACACCAAAGGGAAGCGACAATGAGGAAAAACGGGACGTGGCGAAGGACAACTCCCTTAACAAACAACCAAAACGGCGACGCAAGCGCCGCCCGAAGACCGGCCTCGATAAAAACGGCACCCATACGGACCCGGCCCTAGAGCAGGGCGAAGCAGTGGACGACGCACATGCCACCAAGCAGCCATCCGAACATGATGAACTGGACAAGCAACCCATCCCCGGCGAAGACGATCTCACATCACCGGAGCATACGAACGTTCATAAAAGGCTCGTCGCCACTGCAAGGAGCTTGAAGAAGCAAAAGCGGAAGCTCAAAACAGCGGAGGACGCACTCAGAATGAGATGGAGCAAAGTACTCAACACCGCAGAAAAATATGGCACTAGTCACCAGACAAAGAGCTATCCGAAGCGCAAGCTGTTGCCCGAATTCGACGAGGAGGCCTTAGAGCCCCCGCAGTCAAAAAAGAAAGAAGCCGCCTGGCCGGATAGACGACCAGATGACAGGCCAAGAGCAACAAGAGGCGCCTCACACAAGCCGGCACACGATCAGCATAAAGATCCTTGGAAAAAGGATGACCCAGCCAGGTCTATCTATGGGCCAAAAAGGAAGACTCCAGGAAGCAACATAACCCGTCGAGCGTTCGAAGACAACGGCACACCCAAATACAGGGGCGCCGCACACCCACTATGTTTCACCGACGAGGTACTGGATCATGGATTTCCAGCGGGATTCAAACCCGTAAACATAGAGGCATATGACGGAACAACAGACCCCGGAGTCTGGATTGAGGATTACATCCTACACATACATATGGCCAGAGGAGATGATCTCCATGCCATAAAATACCTACCCCTCAAGCTCAAAGGACCAGCTCGGCATTGGCTTAAAAGCCTCCCAGAAAATACCCTTGGAAGTTGGGAGGAGCTTGAGGATGCGTTTCGAGCAAATTTTCAGGGGACTTATGTCCGGCCTCCGGATGCAAACGATTTAAGTCACATAACTCAACAACCTGGAGAGTCAGCATGCAAATTCTGGAACAGGTTCCTCACTAAAAAGAACCAAATAGTCGACTGTCCGGACGCTGAAGCCTTAGGAGCCTTTAAACACAACGTCCGAGACGAATGGCTCGCCATACACCTCGGCCAGGAAAAACCAAGAACAATGGCCGCACTAACAAGCCTCATGACCCGCTTTTGCGCGGGGGAAGACAACTGGCTGGCTAGATGCAGCACCAGCGACCCGAGTACATCCGAAATCAGGGATGGAAATGGGAAATCACGACGCAGAAAAGATCAGCGCCGGAATAAGGAAAATGGCCCAAACAGTACGGCGGTCAACGCCGGATTCAAAAGCTCTCGGCCGAACAACAAAACACTGCCCCTAAAGGACAACAGTGACGAGCTATCCAACCTAAACAAGATTCTGGATAGACTGTGTCAAATACATGGTACCTCCGGGAAGCCTGCAAACCATACCCACAGAGACTGTTGGGTCTTCAAGCAGTCCGGCCGAATTAACACCGAACACAAGGGGCTCGACACGCCAAGTGAAAGTGACAAAACCCAAAAGCAGCACTCCGGAAAACAAAAGGCTTTCCCACTAGAAGTCAAAACAGTGAACTCACTTCATGTGATAACACACAGCGCGGCACCTGCCATACCAGGAGACCGTCCGCAGACTGGGGATAGAACCTATCAAAATTCGCTATAGCAGCACTTCCTTCAAAGGAGTGACGCCAGGCCTTTAAGCTAATTATACAGGCTCTGTACCACTAGAGGTTGTGTTCGGTTCATCCGACAACCTCCGTCGCGAAAAGCTCACTCTCCATCGCCCCATTTAGCAGTAGCCCTTAAGCACTACTGGGGCGCGAAGCTTTCGCCCGCTTTAATGCAATACCACATTACGCGTCTCTTACGCTTAGAAATGCCCGGTCCACGTGGCATAATCGCAAAACTCCGAGTGTCCCTCGACCACGGAGAATGTGCGACTGCCTCGACAGCCACACACTAATCAGACCTTGTAGGTCAAAGCCCCTAAAAACAGGTCATTTAGACCTCGGACATGGTTAGACGAGTCTGGCGTAACTTAACAAGGGTCTTCCCAGCCGCACACCCCCTTTTTTATAAAGGGCCGCGCGTATAAATGATGAGAGCCAATAAAGCTCAACTTTCTTCATCTTCATAATTATACTTCATTTTAATACAACTTTTACATGATATTTCTTAGAAACTAAGTCCTTCTCTTTTACAGATGAAGCACGTGCTACACCCGTCCAGAATACAGCACAACGGAGACACAGGCGCATACGTGCAGCAGGGACCCGTTGCAAGGATTCTTTTCAGATTAAGACCATGCGTAAACCTTTCTTACTGTCTCTTGTTGATACACATCCCCCGGTTTCCTACCATAGCCGAGGAGGTGGCTGGCGTTTTGGCATCGGCCGCGTCAGAAGTTCCCGCCTGTACCTGGACACTAGGGGCTTAGGGCATTGTTCTGCCCGGTATTAAAGACCGAACACCTCAGGGAGTGTTCGGCGTCTCGAGTTAGGCCTTATATGCATCAGCTCCGAATCATGTCTTTGGTCAAATGTTGGGTTTGCCCGGCTCCTGTGTTTTGCCGCCTTATGTTCCGTATCATCGGCTAACGCGACACCAGGAGAACTACTGCGATTGTGCCCCGGTTCGGCCGGGCGAGCACCTCAGTAGAGAAAGCCGAAAACTGACTGTCATGATATAGCGAGAGACTGGTCAACCACTCGATCGACCATTGGAATGTTTAGAATTCCTCCGCTTTGATGAAGGGCCGCTTCCCGGTCAGGCACATACGCGTCCCGAGTTCGGAGAAGAGCGGTGCCACCAGGGGCTATATAGTAGCCCCACATTCGAGCTCCTATGGCTAAGTGAAAGTGATAAAGCATTATAGTCCGGTTGCCTAGTTTGCTACGCTATCACCTCCTTAAAAGGACCAAGACGTTGGATTAAGTGTGAAAAAGCGATTTTCTTTTTGCAAACACCCCCGCACCATGTGTGTGGGGGCTGAAGCCAAAGACTGCCATCTTTCAGATTATACATACATATACGGCCGCACAGGAGATAGTTCAATACTTGAACGCACAAGTATAAAAAGCTATTGCATTATAAACATGATCTCAGAAATCATAAATGTCACTCAAACATAACATCTTTCAAGAACTGCGACTCTATTAAACGAGCGCCCTGCAGGACTCTATTAAACGAGCGCCCTGCAGGACGAGCGCCCTGTAACGCCCTGGATCCGATGCGCCAGGTGTCTGCTAGTTATTCACCGTCGTTGCCATGTCATTTTCTTTCGTGTTGCATTTTTTCATGTCATCATGTGCATCTCATTTTGCATACATGCTCGTCTCATGCATCCGAGCCTTTTCCCTGTTGTCCGTTTTGCAATCCGACGCTCCTATGCCCTCCGGCGTTCCCCTTTTGTTTCCTGTTGTGAGTGGGTGTTAAACATTCTAGGAATGGCCCGAGGCTTGCCAAGTGGCCTTGGTACATCACCGGTAGACCGCCTGTCAAGTTTCGTGCCATTTGTAGGTCGTTTGATACTCCAACAGTTAACTGGGTAACCGCAAACCCTCCTTTCCCTTTGCAGCCCAACACCCCTTCCAAAGTGGCCCAAAGCCCAGCAAACTCCTCTCCATGCTCTCGGTCGTTCGATCACGATCGTGTGGCCGAAAACCGCTCCTCATTTGGACTCTCCTAGCTCCCTCTACCTATAAAACTAGCCCTCCCCCGAAAATCCCGGTCTAACCCTAGATCAAACCTCCCTCGCCCGCCGGACATGTCCACCCGCCGCCGGACGCGTCCACTACCGCCAGCCACCTCACCCCGGCCAATAGGGTGTTGCCACGTCAGCCACCGCCGTGCCCAGCCAGTCCCACGCCGCCAAGTGGCTCCTCGCCGTCCCAGCCGCGCCAGGCCCGCGGGCCCGGATCGGGCCCGCGGGGCCCATCCGCCGCTGCCGCCGTCCGCCCGCGCGCCTGAGTCCCGTCCGTCCCCGCCGCCTCACGCCTCGCCGTCGGCCGCCGCCGCGCGCCGCCCGGCTGCCGGCCCCGCCACCTCCCGCGCCGGCCCGGCTGCGCCGCCGCCCGGCCCGGCCGCCCTCGCCGCCCGGAGCGCGTCGCCGCCGCCTCGGCTCCTCCCAGCCCGCAGCCTCGCCGCGCCATCTCCGGCGACCCGCGCCGCCGGATCCCTCCGCCGCCGCCGCCCCTCCGCCGCCGGGGCTCCTCCCGGCTGCCCCCCAGCCGGCGGTCCGGCCCGCCCGAGAGCTCCCCCTCCCCGCCCCTCGCTCCGGCCCCTGTCCGGCGAGCTCCGGCCCCTCGACTCCGCCCGTCGTTCTTTCGCGAGGTTGAATTTTCGCCTAATCCTCAGATTCCAGTAATTTTCATGCCATGTTCATCGCATCTATCTCTGCATCCGTAGCTCCGTTTCGTGCGTGTAATATGTCAAATTGTTCGTCTCGAACGAGTACATCATTTCATTCCATTGCATCATATTCATTTGAGGTCATCTTGATGCCCGAATCATCGTTGTAAGAGTGCTTCATGATGTTTTCTGCTGTCTGTTATCAGAACGAGCTCTTTTGTCATTTTTGCCATGATTGATGTGTGCATCCTATGAGGTTGATGTCTACATGTGTTTTGAACTATGCTATGTCTTCTTTATAGAGGTGCTTATCATGTATTTTTGTGATCAATGTGGTGACTAGCACAAGCATGCGAACTAGGCTTAGTGATATTGCTGATTTTAGTCCCTGTTCTGCTGTTATTTTGATGCCATGTAAACTTGATGCTACAGAGAGATCCATGCATATTTTGAGATACTTCAGTAAGGGTGTTTTGAACATGTGGTTATTGTCTATCCATTAATGCCCTTGGCTGCAATTATGGAGTAGTCTAGCATGTCATTTTCGTGCTCTAGTTTTGCTTCAAAATGTTTCCTGGCAGATTGTTTACTTGTTATTCAATTTGGCCAAGCTTGCTATAGTTGATCCTTGCATGCTATGGACTTGTTCTTGCCTTGGTTTGTTTCACAAACATGTCTTCTTGATGATGCTATGCTTATCTTGTCATGCAATGACTTGTGGTGAGTGTATCGAGCTTGTTAAGTAGTGTTCATGATGTTGCTGTTTTGCTAGGCTGAATCTGTTATTTCGTGATGCTATATAAACATGTTGCTAGTAATCATTCTATGCATAATCTGGAGATGTTCTATAAACATGTTTTGATCTACATGTCATCCTCTAACCATTCATGCCCCTGGTAGCATTTATAGCTTGCTGTAGCTTGTTCATAACTTGCTCCAAAGTTGCTTCATAATGTTGCTGTCAGCCTGTTAACATTAAGTTCAGTTGTTACCATGTGTTTTGCTAGTGATCCATGCATCCTATGACCTTGATATTGCCATGCTTAACTTCAAAGATATGTCTTCTTACTGTTGGGTGCCTTGCCATGCCATGTTTTGCTCTATAGTGAGTTGCACAAGCTCATCTACATGCCTTCATAATTATGTTCCTGCCATGTTTGAATCTGTAATATAACTTGCTATGTTTACGTGGGTGCCATCATATTTTATGATCCTTTTGGCTTATGGTTAGTAAAGGACTTTTGGTCTATATTTTGAGTAGATTCATGCCATGCCTTTGTTTGCCATGATAAGTTCCTGTAACATGTTTTTTGATAGCTCTAAACATTGCAACCTGATGTTATTTTCTGCAAAGTCTGAAATTGTTATTACTTGCAATCTTACCATGTGTGTTTGAGCATGTTCTAGTGATTTCTGGAGATAGCTCAGTGTTCATGTTTTGTTATGCTTTACCTGTACATCATGCCCATGCCTTTTGTTTTCATGTTGAGGTGCTGTAGCATATTGTTTTGATGCTTGCAATATGCCTAGTTGCTGTTTTGGACAGCTTGTCCTTTAAACTTGTATGAGTGTATGTGTTGAACCGTTGCTCCGTTTTGAGTGTGCTCTATATGAAACTTGCTTAGAATTGCATGTAGCTTCATATTATCATGTTGCATCCTTGTTTTGAGGTGTTTGCTTGATGTTTGTATGCATTTTGCATCAATGCCATGTTTAACTTGTTTTGCTCATATCTTCTAGGCCGTAGCTCCGAACTAAATGAACTTTATATGTAACTTGACTAGAATCTCGTGTAGATCATCTTTGTGCATCTTAACTTGCTGTTTAACAACTTGAACATAAGGTTTATTCAGATCTGGACCAATTTCGAAATATGCATATGAGGACTTACCGGAATTGTTATATGTTGTTCCCGGCCTCATTTAAACTTGCCTTGATGTGTTGCTCTTGTTTGCATCATCTCTTGCCATGAGTAGCTTCATGTAGCTTGTCATGCATCATGCTTGTTGTGCATCATGCCTTGTTCATGTGTGGTGTGTTTACTATGTTGTGTGCTTCTTTTCGATAGTTCCTGTTTCGTTGCGATCGTGAGGATTCGTTCGTCTACGCTTGGTTCGGCTTCATCCGTTCGTCTTCTTCATGGACTCGTTCTTCTTCCTTGCGGGATTTCAGGCAAGATGACCGCTACCCTGGATCTCACTACTATCATTGCTATGCTAGTTGCTTCGTTCTATCGCTATGCTGCGCTACCTATACCTGTTTATCAAGCCATCCCATATTGCCATGAACCTCTAACCTTTGACACCTTTCCTATGCAAACCGTTGTTTGGCTATGTTACCGCTTTGCTCAGCCCCTCTTATAGCGTTGCTAGTTGCAGGTGAAGTTGAAGATTTCTCCATGGTGGACAGGATTTTGGTTGGGATATCACAATATCTCTTATATTATTAATGCATCTATATACTTGGTAAAGGGTGGAAGACTCGGCCTTTTGCCTAGTGTTTTGTTCCACTCTTGCCGCCCTAGTTTCCGTCATACCGGTGTTATGTTCCCGGATTTTGCGTTCCTTACGCGGTCGGGTGATTTATGGGACCCCCTTGACAGTTCGCTTTGAATAAAACTCCTCCAGCAAGGCCCAACCTTGGTTTTACCATTTGCCTCACCACCACCTATCCCTTTCCCTTGGGTCGGCCAACCCGAGGGTCATCTTTATTTTAGCCCCCCCGGGCCAGTGCTTGTCTAAGTGTTGGTCCGAACCGAGCAGACTGCGGGGCCCCTCGGGGCAACTCGAGGTCTGGTTTTACTCGTAGGCTGTCTCATCCGGTGTTGCCCTGAGAACGAGATATGTGCAGCTCCTATCGGGATTGTCGGCGCATCGGGCGGCTTTGCTGGTCTTGTTTTACCATTGTCGAAATGTCTTGTAAACCGGGATTCCGAGTCTGATCGGGTCTTCCTGGGAGAAGGTCTATTCCTTCGTTGATCGCGAGAGCTTGTCATGGGCTAAGTTGGGACACCCCTGCAGGGTATAATCTTTCGAAAGCCGTGCCTGCGGTTATAGGCAGATGGGAATTTGTTAATGTCCGGTTGTAGATAACTTGACACCAGATCCGAATTAAAACGCATCAACCGCGTGTGTAGCCGTGATGGTCTCTTCTCGGCGGAGTCCGGGAAGTGAACACGGTTTCTGGGTTATGTTTGACGTAAGTAGGAGTTCAGGATCACTTCTTGATCATTGCTAGTTCACGACCGTTCTGCTTGCTCTCTTCTCGCTCTTATTTGCGTATGTTAGCCACCATATATGCTTAGTCGCTGCTGCAGCCTCACCACTTTACCCCTTCCTTTCCCTTTAAGCTTTGCTAGTCTTGATACCCATGGTAATGGGATTGCTGAGTCCTCGTGGCTCACAGATTACTACAACAACAGTTGCAGGTACAGGTTATGCGATGATCATGACGCGAGAGCGATGCTTGCTTGCGTTGAGTTCTTCTTCTGCTTCTTCTTCGATCAGGGGATAGGTTCCAGGTCGGCAGCCTGGGCTAGCAGGGTGGATGTCGTTGAGTTTCTATTTGTGTTTCATCCATAGTCGGATGATGTCCTGATGTGTTGTGATGTTGTATTCGTGTGGCATTGTATGCCTTATGTATGTATCCCCATCTATTATGTAATGTTGATGTAATGATATCCACCTTGCAAAAGCGTTTCAATATGCGGGTCTATCCTTGGTGGGACCTTCGAGTTCCTTTTGGATAGGGTCGCATATTGGGCGTGACAAGTTGGTATCAGAGCCTTGACCGACCTAGGAGCCCCCTTGATTGATTGTGTAGTTTGCTCGATGTTGAGTCTAGAAGAAAACTGATTTCTGAGTCTAGTTATATCGGAGAGTAGGAATTCTTTTTACTCCTCAGTCCCCTTCGTCGCTCTGGTGAGGAATCTTGACGTAGGTGTTTTGAATTACTCCTCTTCCCCTTCAAATTTTTCTTTAGGATCTCGCAGTTGGTTTTCCGATCGTTCCTCAGCTCTTTTGATCCGGTGCATTTCTCGTCAAGGTGATTCGACCCTCTCCATTTTTGCAAGTTCAATCCTCAGTTGTTTTCTTTCCCACCCGCCCTCCTTGTTCTTCTTCTTGGAACCGGAGTCCGTAATCGAATATCCATCCTACTCGTGCGAAGTTTTGCTCTCTTTCCTCAATGATTTCAACCGGTGTTTTTCTCTTCAAGATTCGTCGATTTCCCCTTCCAAGATGATTTTGTTTTCCCGCCCTCCCACCCTTTTCTTCCCGGAGTCTATCTCTCTCTCGACCATCTATTTCATTCGTACGGATGTTCTTCAGTCTTCCAACAATCATTTCAACCGGTGAATTCTTGTCTCGTTCGTCATTCTTCATCCCTTTCTTTTTCCGGTGCACTCAATTCAAGTTTATTCGGGTTGATCACATTCTTTCCCTTGGATCAAGTGTTCTCCTTGCTCGTTCGCCTCTTGCCAGTTTATCCTTCCAGAGTGCTCAAGACATCTCAGGAGATTCGTCAGTGTTCCAATTAATTCGAGGTTGTCACCTCATTCAAATATTTCAATTGTTCCGGTGCATCATCTATCTGTTCAACATCCCCTTCCAACGGTGTTTTCTCTTCAGTGGGCCCTAACCCACAGGTCTTTTCCCAGGATCTTACCTGACTCTTCTAATTTCCCCGGAGTTATTCTCAATTCTTTTCAAATGTGACGTAAGAATGGATTCCATCAGTCACATGCCTTTTCAACATCAATTTAAAATCATTTCATTGTTGGCTCAACCTCTTCGTTTTTTTTTCATCCTTCCGGAGTATCTCATTAATTTTGGTGGTGTTTCTCGTCGTCATATGAAGATCACAGAAGAGTTTTCCTCTAAGTCTTGTCCGTTCTCTCGAAGTTTCGTAGTTCTAGCTTCATGTTATCCTCGCGAATTATTTCAATTTGTCAGATATTCTTTCTTACCATCCGGAGTATTTCAGGAGTTGATATCTATTTTGCTTCATCGGAGGCCATCATTTCAGTTACCGTTATCTAATTATCCCGGTGCTTCGTTCAAGTGTTCTTTAATCAGCTCGTAATCTCTTCGTTCTTGTGCATCTAAATCCCCTCAGGCATATCTGATCGTCCACTTCTTCCCAGTGTTTCATTCTCTTTCGTCAGTCATTCCCGAATTCTAACGGTGGTTCATTCAGATTCTTTTTCCCTTGTCATCATATTAATTCATTCGTTCTTTCAATCCTATCGGTGGTTCATGAAGACCTTCTCAAGTTTGCGATATGTCACTTCTCAATCCTTTTCAAGAAGAATAAGTAGTATGCAAAAATCCATTGCTTGTCATCAATTTATTTTGATGAAGGATAAACATACAATAAATCTTATTCTTATTTTATCCAAGTGAGTGATTAATCCTTTCCTTCGGAGTTTGTTCTTGATGAATAAATTCTAATTCCAAGTGTTTTCATCTTTTCTTTCCCGGAGTTCAAATTTCCTCGGCCATCTTGTCGGAAACCCCATCTATATCATCGCAAGCTTTAATCTTATTCTTTCATCCTTCATTTTATATCATCATCCTTTTGTTACCGGAGTTCTTCACGGTGGATCGTCATGATTTAATTCTTTCTTCAAGAGTTCATCAAGATTTTGTTGGTGGAGTTCAAGTATCTGTCTTCTCGCGTCTCGAAGTGTAATTAATTCTTCGTATTCTTTTGAAGTGGAGTTTTGCTTTTCTTCGTTCTCCTCAGCTATTTAATCTTTTCCGCTTGTGGTCGGCGATCAGCTCATAATTTTGAGATGTTTTCCATAAGTCCACAACAAGCTTATTCTTTCGTTGTTGATTTTCTCAACAACTCCTTCAACTCTTCCTTCTAAGTTCATTTCATTCCATTCTTTTAATTCTTCCGGAGGCATTGCATTGTTCATCTCATCAAGTATCATTCCATCCTCTCAAGCTCTTGTTCTATTCCTTCCATTATGAGCCGGAGTGCTGCCTAAATCCTTTCAGTCTTATTCATTTCTTATCTCGTTCTAACCGGAGTGGTTTCATAGTCTATCTGACTCAGTGAGCTTCCGATTCTCGTCATTCTCGTTGATCCTCTCTTCTTCTCGAGTGCTCTCGATTCTTTGCTTCTTCTCTTGAGTTCTTGTTTCACCTCATCCTTTTTCCCTTCCGTCTCGGTCCTAAGATCTCGGGACGAGATCTCTTGTTAGTGGAGGACTGTTGTAATGCCCCGGATCCAATGCGCCAGGTGTCTGCAAGTTATTCGCCATCGTTGCCATGTCATTTTCTTGTGTGTTGCATTTTGTCATGTCATCATGTGCATCTCATTTTGCATACGTGCTCGTCTCATGCATCCGAGCCTTTTCCCCGTTATCCGTTTTGCAATCCGATGCTCCTATGCCCTCCGGCGTTCCCCTTTTGTCTCCTGTTGTGAGTGGGTGTTAAACATTCTCGGAATGGCCCGAGGCTTGCCAAGTGGCCTTGGTACATCACCGGTAGACCGCCTGTCAAGTTTCGTGCCATTTGGAGGTCGTTTGATACTCCAACGGTTAACCGGGTAACCGCAAACCCTCCTTTCTCTTTGCAGCCCAACACCCCTTCGAAAGTGGCCCAAAGCCCAGAAAACTCCTCTCCATGCTCTCGGTCGTTCGATCACGATCGCGTGGCCGAAAACTGCTCCTCATTTGGACTCTCCTAGCTCCCTCTACCTATAAAACTAGCCCCTCCCCCGAAAATACCGGTCTAACCCTAGATCAAACCTCCCTCTCGCCCGCCGGACATGTCCACCCTGCCGCCGGACGCGTCCACTGCCGCAAGCCACCTCACCCCGGCCAATAGGGCGTCGCCACGTCAGCCGCCGCCGCGCCCAGCCAGTCCCACGCCGCCAAGTGGCCTTCTCACCGTCCCCGCCGCACCAGGCCCGCGGGGCCAGGATCGGGCCCGCGGGGCCCATCCCGCCGCCGCCGCCGTCCGCCCGCTCGGCCGCGTTCCGGCCTGCGCGCCCGAGTCCCGTCCGTCCCTGCCGCCTCGCGCCTCGCCGCCGGCCGCCGCCGTGCGCCGCCGCCTCCCGCGCCGGCCCGGCTGCGCCGCCACCCGGCCCGGCCGCCCTCCGCCGCCCGGAGCGCGTCGCCGCCGCCTCGGCTCCTCCCGGCCCGTAGCCTCGCCGCGCCATCTCCGGCGACCCGCGCCGCCGGATCCCTCCGCCGCCGCCGCCCTTCCGCCGCCAGGGGCCGCCGCCTTCGCCGTGCCTCGCCCCGGGGCGGATCCGGCAGATCCGCCCGGGAGCACCCTCTCCCCGCCTCCTCCGGCCACTCCGGCGCCCCGCTCCGGCGAGCTCGCGCCGCTGCCCCGATCCACTCCGCCGTTGACTTTTCTGCGAGGTGATATTTTCGTCTAAGTCCCCGTTTCCAGTAATTTTCATGCCATGTTGGGCATGCTATATCTCTGCATCCGTAGCTCCGTTTCGTGCGTGTAATATGTCGAATTGTTCGTCTCAACAAGCACATAATTTCATTCCATTGCATCATATTCATTTGAGGTCATCTTGATGTCTGACTCATCGTTGTAGGAGTGCTTCATGATGTTTTCTGCTGTCTGTTAACAGAACGAGCTCTTTTGTCATTTTTGCCATGATTGATGTGTGCATCCTATGAGGTTGATGTCTACATGTGTTTTGAACTATGCTATGTCTTCTTTACAAAGGTGCTTACCATGTATTTTTGTGATCAATGTGGTGACTAGCACAAGCATGCAAACTAGGCTTCGTGATATTGCTGATTTTAGTCCCTGTTCTGCTGTTATTTTGATGCCATGTAAACTTGATGCTACAGAGAGATCCATGCATATTTTGAGATACTTCAGTAAGGGTGTTTTGAACATGTGGTTATTGTCTATCCATTCATGCCCTTGGCTGCAATTATGGATTAGTCTAGCATTTCATTTTCATGCTCTACTTTTGCTTCAAAATGTTTCCTGGCAGATTGTTTACTTGTTATTCAATTTGGCCAAGCTTGCTATAGTTGATCCTTGCATGCTATGGACTTGTTCTTGCCTTGGTTTGTTTCACAAATATGTATTCTGGATGATGCTATGCTTATCTTGTCATGCAATGACTTGTGGTGAGTGTATCGAGCTTGTTAAGTAGTGTTCATGATGTTGCTGTTTTGATAGGCTGAATCTGTTATTTCGTGATGCTATATAAACATATTGCTACTAATCATTCTATGCATAATCTGGAGATGTTCTATAAACATATTTTGATCTACATGTCATCCTCTAACCATTCATGCCCCTGGTAGCATTTATAGGTTGCTGTAGCTTGTTCATAACTTGCTCCAAAGTTGCTTCATAATGTTGCTGTCCGCCTGTTAACATTAAGTTCAGTTGTTACCATGTGTTTTGCTAGTGATCCGTGCACCCTATGACCTTGATATTGCCATGATTAGCTTCAAACATATGTCTTCTTACTGTTGGGTGCCTTGCCATGCCATGTTTTGCTCTATAGTGAGTTGCACAAGCTCATCTACATGCCTTCATAATTATGTTCCTGCCATGTTTGAATCTGTAATATAACTTGCTATGTTTACGTGGGTGCCATCATATTTTCCGATCCTTTTGGCTTATGGTCAGTAAAGGACTTTTGGTCTATGCTTTGAGTAGATTCATGCCATGCCTTTGTTTACCATGATAAGTTCCTGTAACATGTTTTTTGATAGCTCTAAACATTGCAACCTGATGTTATTTTCTGCAAAGTCTGAAATTGTTATTACTTGCAATCTTAACATGTGTGTTTGAGCCTGTTCTAGTGATCTCTAGATATAGCTCAGTGTTCATGTTTTGTTGTGCTTTACCTGTACATCATGCCCATGCCTTTTGTTTTCTTGTTGAGGTCCTGTAGCATATTGTTTTGATGCTTGCAATATGCCTAGTTGCTGTTTTGGACAGCTTGTCCTTTAAACTTGTATGGAGTGTATGTGTTTGAACCGTTGCTCCGTTTTGAGTGTGCTCTATATGAAACTTGCTTAGAATTGCATGTAGCTTCATATGATCATGTTGCATCCTTGTTTTGAGGTGTTTGCTTGTTGTTTGTATGCATTTTGCATCAATGCCATGTTTAACTTGTTTTGCTCATATCTTCTAGGCCGTAGCTCCGAACTAAATGAACTTTATATGTAACTTGACTAGAATCTCGTGTAGATCATCTTTGTGCATCTTAACTTGTTGTTTAACAACTTGAACATAAGGTTTATTCAGATCTGGACCAATTTCGAAATATGCATATGAGGACTTACCGGAATTGTTATATGTTGTTCCCGGCCTCATTTAAACTTGCCTTGATGTGTTGCTCTTGTTTGCATCATCTCTTGCCATGAGTAGCTTCATGTAGCCGTGTCATGCATCATGCTTGTTGTGCATCATGCCTTGTTCATGTGTGGTGTGTTTACTATGTTGTGTGCTTCTTTTTGATAGTTCCTGTTTCGTTGCGATCGTGAGGATTCGTTCGTCTACGCTTGGTTCGGCTTCATCCGTTCGTCTTCTTCATGGACTCGTTCTTCTTCCTTGCGGGATTTCAGGCAAGATGACCGCTACCCTGGATCTCACTACTATCATTGCTATGCTAGTTGCTTCGTTCTATCGCTATGCTGTGCTACCTATTACCTGTTTATCAAGCCATCCCATATTGCCATGAACCTCTAACCTTTGACACCTTTCCTATGCAAACCGTTGTTTGGCTATGTTACCGCTTTGCTCAGCCCCTCTTATAGCATTGCTAGTTGCAGGTGAAGTTGAAGATTTCTCCATGGTGGACAGGATTTTGATTGGGATATCACAATATCTCTTATATTATTAATGCATCTATATACTTGGTAAAGGGTGGAAGACTTGGCCTTTTGCCCAGTGTTTTGTTCCACTCTTGCCGCCCTAGTTTCCGTCATACCGGTGTTATGTTCCCGGATTTTGCGTTCCTTACGCGGTCGGGTTATCTATGGGACCCCCTTGACAGTTCGCTTTGAATAGAACTCCTCCAGCAAGGCCCAGCCTTGGTTTTACCATTTGCCTCACCACCACCTATCCCTTTCCCTTGGGTCGGCCAACCCGAGGGTCATCTTTATTTTAGCCCCCCCGGGCTAGTGCTTGTCTAAGTGTTGGTCCGAACCGAGTAGACTGCGGGGCCCCCTCGGGGAAACTCGAGGTTTGGTTTTACTCGTAGGATGTCTCATCCGGTGTTGCCCTGAGAATGAGACATGTGAAGCTCCTATCGGGATTGTCGGCGCATCGGGCGGCTTTGCTGGTCTTGTTTTACCATTGTCGAAATGTCTTGTAAACCGGGATTCCGAGTCTGATCGGGTCTTCCTGGGAGAAGGTCTATTCCTTCGTTGATCGCGAGAGCTTGTCATGGGCTAAGTTGGGACACCCCTGCAGGGTATAATCTTTCGAAAGCCGTGCCTGCGGTTATAGGCAGATGGGAATTTGTTAATGTCCGGTTGTAGATAACTTGACACCAGATCCGAATTAAAACGCATCAACCGCGTGTGTAGCCGTGATGGTCTCTTCTCGTCGGAGTCCGGGAAGTGAACACGGTTTCTGGGTTATGTTTGGCGTAAGTAGGAGTTCAGGATCACTTCTTGATCATTGCTAGTTGACGACCGTTCTGCTTGCTCTCTTCTCGCTCTTATTTGCATATGTTAGCCACCATATCATGCTTAGTCGCTGCTGCAGCCTCACCACTTTACCCCTTCCTTTCCTATTAAGCTTTGCTAGTCTTGATACCCATGGTAATGGGATTGCTGAGTCCTCGTGGCTCACAGATTACTACAACAACAGTTGCAGGTACAGGTTATGCGATGATCATGACGCGAGAGCGATGCTTGTTTGCTTGAGTTCTTCTTCTGCTTCTTCTTCGATCAGGGGATAGGTTCCAGGTCGGTAGCCTGGGCTAGCAGGGTGGATGTCGTTGAGTTTCTGTTTGTGTTTCATCCGTAGTCGGATGATGTCCTGATGTATTGTGATGTTGTATTCGTGTGGCATTGTATGCCTTATGTATGTATCCCCATCTATTATGTAATGTTGATGTAATCATATCCACCTTGCAAAAGTGTTTCAATATGCGGGTCTATCCTTGGTGGGACCTTCGAGTTCCTTTTGGATAGGGTCGCATATTGGGCGTGACAACTTCCTCAAAATAGTGCTCAGTGGGGAATCGGCTTTTTCCGAACCCCGGGATGCAACAGCGGTGGCATCCATCTCTGCCCAGTATGTCTTACCACGGGCGAGAGCCATCCGTGCACCTTCTATGCATGTCGACCGCTTCATCGCCTCAACACGCGGCACCGCCCCAAGGAATTGCTGCAACAAGCCAAAATAACTCTTCGGCTTGGGCCTTTTCGGCCACAGATGAGTGACCACGTCCGTCATGGCAAGTCCGGACAATCTATTCAGCTCAGCCCACTCAACCAACCGATCACTCAACGGAAGTGGACGCTCCGGACTATGGAATTGAGACCAGAATAGCCTTCCATTTCGTGATCCTTCTGGCTTTGGAAGTGCATGACTGCGTCTGCCGCACTCGCTACTAAGTCCAGATAAGGATCCTCTGCACCGTACAACCGGCCCAGCTGAGCATACTTCGGATCCTGAACTTCCTACGCAGCATAAAGGGCTTTCTAGCCACAATGTCTCCGACCTGACGCAGTTCCTCCTTCATAGCCCGCATCGCACTACGGGCATCCTTGGCTTCGGCGTCGGCCTTCTTTAGGTCCTCTCGCTCCGCTCGGTGTTCTCTTTCAAGAACCTCCTAGCGGTCGGTAGCAACTTTTAATTTCGCGGCCATTCCGGCCATCTCCTCCCTGCTTCGGCAGTGAGCAGCCTTCTCGGCTTCTAGCTCTTCCATTGCCTTTGAGGCAGCGGCCTCGCTTTTTCTGGCTTGCTCCTTGGCCCGACCAAGTTCTGCTCGAAGGTCTTCCACAGCAGCAGCGCCATCTGCATCAAGCATGCAAATTGTAAGGAATGGGTGTCAGCTCCCTTACTAAGCGACCGCGGAGCAACCACATACCTTGTGACTCATCAAGTCGTTTATTGACCAGCGAGATGTCCGCATCCGCAGCGTCGAGTTGCCTCTTCAGCTCGGCAAATCCATCAGTCCGGCTGGCCACCGAACGTTCCGCCACCTACATAGGAAAGGCGACAATTAATAACTGAGATTATGATCCTAGGCACGCTGTCGCTTTCGACAGCATACCAAGTCTCAGGGGCTACTATCTATACAGGGCGCACTTTATGTGCAAAACTGTCAAAAGGAATGTCATTTTTTGCGTACCTCAAACCCCGTCAGTAAACTTCTACGGCCTCAGACAACCCTCTTCCGAAGGACGAGATCCTCTCAATCACATTACCCATTAATGTGCGGTGATCTTCTGAGATCGACGCCCTCTTGAGCAAATCCTGCAGCTCCACCGGCCGTACTCCAATGGGTGCCGAACTCTCCGGCCCCGCCGGACTCGGGGAGACCCTCCGTGACGACACCTCAGGGTCGCCCGCCCCGCACGACGGGGCAGCAGATGGAGACGTTTCGCTCTCCATCATCTCCGGACGAAGGTCTCCCGATGATGAGCTGTGCTGAGATGGGCTGAGATCCGAACTACAAGGTGGAAACTTCGGTTACCCTTAGAAATCAAGCAGGGATGTCCACTATTACAAAATCCCCCCTTTTTTACATACGGCTCGCTAGAGGGCTGATTCCTCCGAGGAGACAGTATGGCCGGGGCTCTTCCCGGCACAGGACCTTCCGGTACAGATTTCTTTCCCCGCTTTGAGGCCTTGGCCTCCGGGTCTTCGGAAGCGGTCCTCTTCTCCGCCTGGAAGGAGGAACTCTCGATTCCTCCCTTACTAAAAGCCTCCTTGGCAGAGGTGGTAGTTTCCCTGTGCCCCCCTTCGCCCTCCTCCGAAGGTGCAACCTCCAACATTTTGATTAACACGGGATCCTGCGTGGTCTCAGGGAGGGGGGCCGGACACCATATCAGTTTTGCTTGTGCTATCCACTCCTGTCCAGGGATAGTTGGTTAAAAGGCAAACCTACGGTAAATAAATGGATGGTGTGTTCGGACATGGGGCTACTTACTTGAGAGTCCGGGCGATTGCAGCTTAGGCCAGCATCCTTGGTCAATTCCGGACGCATCTCTTGCGATCCGAAGAACAGTTTGTACATCTCCACGGGTGTCAAACCCATGAAGTGTTGAAGAGCTTGTAGCCCCTCTGGATTAAATTCCCACAGGCGGAGGGGGCGACGTTTGCAGGGCAGTAGGCGCCGGATCAACATAACCTGTACCACTACAACCAGATTGATCTCCCTTTCTTGGAGGCCTCGAATCCGGCCCTGCAACAGGGGTACGTCTTTGGACGGCCCCCAGTCATGCCCCTTGTTGACCCATGACGTCAGCTGTTGTGGAGGACCCGAGCGAAAGACGGGCGGCGGCTTTTGCCTGCTGCCCCGGGGAGCAGTGATATAGAACCACTCCTGTTGCCACAAGCCGAGCTCCTCCTGAAAAGAGCCCTCGGGCCATGGAGCTTCGGCCCTCTTGCTTATAACCGCCCCGCCGCACTCTGCCTGACGCCCCTCGATCATCTTCGGCTCCATGTTGAAGGTTTTGAGCCACAAGCCGAAGTGAGGGGTAGTGTGGAGGAAGGCTTCGCAGACGACAATGAATGATGAGATGTGGAGGATGGACTCCAGAGCCAAGTCGTGGAATTCCAGCCCATAGTAAAACATGAGCCCCCTCACGAAGGGATCCGTCGGGAAGCCTAAACTCCGACGGAGGTGAGACATGAACACAACGCTCTCGCCAGGCTCGGGAGTAGGGATAGCTTGCCCTCGGGCAGGTAGCCTATGCGAAATCTCGTAGGTTAAGTACCTGGCGTCTCTCAGCTTTAGCACGTCCTCCTCCGTGATGGAGGAGGGCATCCACCGGCCTCGTAGGTCAGGACCGGACATTGTCGAAGGTCGAAGGTACCCAAATCTGGAGCCCTGGGTGTTGGAACTCGGGGCGAGGGACGGATTCGATAGAGGATTGAATAAAAAGAACGGGCCTTGGTCTCATTATAAAGAGGAAGAATACCAAGAGCCGTCCCCGTGACCGTTTGGAACCCGCCTTCGATGGAGGGGGCGTGGCAACGGGCGCGGTTGGGTTACCCACGTCCGTATTGATGGGAATCCCAGGATAAGGGGAACACGATCTCTGCTTCGACAAGACATGCCAAGGAAACCGCTTCGCTAAACGTGCTGAGGTGGACCAATAAAAACAATTCGAGTAAAGGCTTGGAAGTGGTGTGACGTCATGCCACAGAATACGTCAGCAGATTGATCTTGTGTAACATTATTCTCTCTATGGTGGTATGTGGAATTTATTTTTGCAGAGCTGGACACTATCCTGGTGTTCACGATCTTCTATAAATTATTCGGAGGAGGAACCCGCCTGGCAATGCCGAAGACAACATGCGCGCCGGACTCGTCGTCATTGAAGCCTGGTTCAGGGGCTACTGAGGGAGTTCCGGACTAGGGGGTGTCTGGATAGCCGAACTATAATCATCGGCCGGACTCCAAGACTACGAAGATACAAGATTGAAGACTTCATCCCGTATCCGGATGGGACTTTCCTTGGCGTGGAAGGCAAGCTTGGCGATACGGATATGTAGATCTCCTACCATTGTAACCAACTTTGTGTAACCCTAGCCCTCTCCGGTGTCTATATAAACCGGATGGCTGTAATCCATAGGACGAACAACAATCATACCATAGGCTAGCTTCTAGGGTTTAGCCTCCTTGATCTTGTGGTAGATCCACTCTTGTAACACACATCATCAATATTAATCAAGCAGGACGTAGGGTTTTACCTCCATCAAGAGGGCCCGAATCTGGGTAAAACATCGTGTCCCTTGTCTCCTGTTACCATCCGCCTAGACGCACAGTTTGGGACCCCCTACCTGAGATCCGCCGGTTTTGACACCGACATGGGGGCTTAGCTGCAGCCCAGTGCTCGCCTAAGTTTCTAAAAAACCTACCGAGTGGAGAGCAAACCTCCCACTCGGGGGCTTAGCTGCAGCCCAGTACTCGCCTAAGTTTCTAAAAAACCTACCGAGTGGGGAGCAAACCTCCCACTCGGGGGCTTAGCTACAGCCTAGTGCTCGCCTAAGTTTGTAAAAAACCTACCGAGTGGATAGCAAACCTCCCACTCGGGGGCTTAGCTGCAGCCCAATGCTCGCCTAAGTTTCTAAAATACTACCGAGTTGAGAGCAAACCTCCCACTCGGAGGCTTAGCTGCAACCCAGCACTCGCCCAAACATGATGAGCACAAGTCGACTGCAATTTGTGCTTCACTCCCACCTGCAAAAAGAACATTACAGATGCTAGTATATACTCCACTTCAAAGAAGATGGTTGACCGAAAGAAGCAAACGTATTTTGACGGCAAATAAAGTACGGATAACATCCTACGGACCCAGAAGTACTCAGGCATCAAGCCTGTTAAAGTTTGGCGGTTACAAAAATCACTCGGCATTCCGAGGCAAATTCAAATCATTGAGCATAGAAGTTTTTTACCCCTCCCGTGGAGGGCTGGATGGCGCAATGAACTCGTCCAGGTCGATCCCATCTACGATCTGAGTGGCAGCCGCGATGAAGGTCTCCATGAAAGAACGGAAGTCATGCTTCCTTGTGTTGGCCACCTTGAGAGACACCAGCTTGTCTTCTCTCGCTTCTTTGCAGTGGACACGGACCAAGGACAGGGTGACATCAGCACCGCACCTAGCAGAAGACTTCTTACATTCTTGCACTCGACTTGGAACTTCGTTCAGTCTAGTCATCAGCGACTCAAGGTCGTTCTGAAGTGTTTCTTCTGGCCAGAGTGATGTATCTATGCGCGATGTTGCGGCCTTCAGTCTTGCAAGGTAATCGACCACTGCAGCAATGTGAGATTCGAGGCGGAGCACGTTCATAGCGGTTTCATCCTTCACCGGGGAATTTATGGGATCCAAGCCAGTCTCGACTCGACTAGTCTCCTCTTCAAAGTCTTGGCAGAATTCTGTGGACACGATTCAAGGATAATCTAACGCCCTTATAGCAAGTCAGTAATTACCAATCGGAGATAAGGGGTTACCTTCGAGCATGAGGAATAGCTTCTTGGCAAGTCCTCCCAGATAAACCTCCAAGTCTTTCTTCTTTCCCGCCAGTTTGCCAGCTTTGTCGCTCAGGGCCATATTAGCGCTCTTCAGTCGAGTGACTTCTTGGTTGGCCGCGTCGAGAGCAGATTTCAGATTAGTGTTTTCCTCTTCAAGTTTGCTGACGGAAGCCAACTTCTCTTCTGCAAGTTTTGTCTTGTCTGAAGCCGCTTTCTGCGCCGCGGCGAGGTCAAGGTCTTTCTTCTTCAGAGCATCCCTTAGTTTTCTGCAAAAATCACAATAAGATCAGACTCGGAGACAGGCAAGAAGCAAGGACAGTCATCAAGATTCTCACCAAACATACCTTTTGCCTCCTCCTTCGACTTTGTAAAGTTCTCTTGGACAAGCTTCTGGTCAAGTTCAAGCTGGATATGCTTGTTTTCCAATTCGGTATAACGAGAAACAAGGTCACAAGATTTCTGCGAAAGATCAATCGACAGACATCAACGACAGGTCCCTTTCGAGTGATTAAAAGAAAAATCGTAGTATTTCTAAGACTACAACTGAATCTAAACATTCAATTGAAGTCTCGGGGACTACACCCAGTGGGTGCACTCAGCGTGCCCCCACTAGTTCTATCAGCTAGACTCAGAGTCGATCAGTCGACCGGAAGCTGTTAACTATCAGCAGTGAAAAAAATATATATCAAATCAGACCATAGTCGACTGCCAGCAATCGACCACGGTCTCGGGGTCTACACCCAGTGGGTGCACTCAGCGTGCCCCCACCAGTTTTATTTGTTCCACTCGACCAAGTTCGAGCGAAACAAGTAAAGTAAGCAATCTCAAGACACAAGGACTCCGGTCAACTGCCAGCAGTCTACCGTAGAATTGACACACCCAGTGGGTGCATGACAAATTTCAAGATTTTCAGTCAGTGTTTAACTAACATGGACATTACTTTGGAGAGCTGAACTCGCGTCATAAGCGGCTTGGCTAGCGGTTCGAATCTCCTTCACCTGCTCCATCATAATCCCGGCCTGGTGTATGGCTTCCTTGGCGGCGCTTGCTTGGTCCTCCGGGACGTGGTAGGTGGAGAAGAGAGAAGGCGGGTCAGCACTCGACGACGAAGGGCAAGCAACCGTCAATGGCTCCGCAAAGGACACGGTAGCCCGAGCAACGTTGCTCCCCTCTGGAATCTATGGTCCAGCTGCTGACATAACCTGTGCAGCCTTGCCAACAGTCGCCTTCCTGCTCCTCCTCTGCCTCAGTGGCGCTTCATCGTCATCGTCACGAAGATTGATGACAACACTAGGTGGAGCTGCAGAAGAAGTTCAAAGTCAAAAATAAAGGTTCATTCGACCGAAAGCGAAACCGCACAGATCATACCAGGATGAGAAGTAGCAGCATCTTCCATTTCTTGATCCTCATGCCTGGCTGAAGTCTCAGAAGTAGCAGCGCTGCGATTTTTAAAAATCAGTCGGTCAGCGATTAAGTCGACCAAGAATGGAAAACATGAGTTATGCCGTTACCCAGAAACAGTCGGAATCTCCATCCTCATCTTCGGTAGGGCCTACGCCTGTTTTGTCGGGGCCGCTCGGGCTTGCTTCGACGCCTTTTCAGTCGGCGCCGGTGAAGTTGTCCGAGGGCGTTTCATCGACTGTCCAGCAGGCGCGACTCCCTTGCCGCGTTCGGCCGCAGGGTCGTGGACGAGCTTGGACCTCCTTTCGGAACGAGGAGGCGCAACTTCCTCCTCGCCTTCCTCCTCATCAGAGCCTGCATCTTCATCACCCTCATCAGCGTCCGACTCCCACTCCTCTTGGCTTTCGCCTCCGCTTCCTTCCTCCTCTTCGGCCTATGCTTGCACCCCGTTGGGCATCGAGTACAACTCGGTGGTTTCCCGAAAGACAACAAGCAAGACAAAAGTCAATCGACTGATCTACGATGAAACAGAACGGACGGAGCAATCAGAGAAAAGTGGTCATACCTTGTCCGCCTCATAAGAATGGTCGAGTGGCGGGATCCTCCTGGCTCCATGAGGGTGGTCCTTGTTCCCCGTAATGGCAGTCATCCACCTCTCCAGTGTGGCATCATCCACCTCCTCTGGGTGGACCCGACTGGTGTCTTCAGTACCAAAGTACAACCACATCGGGTGGCCCCGGTACTGGAGCGGTTGGATGCGCCGCCGAAGGAAAACCTCCAGAAGGTCCATGCCAGTCACGCCTTCGCGAATCAGTTGGACTACTCGCTCCATCAACATTTTAACCTGAGCCTTCTCCTCCGGAACTACTTTCAGAGAGGATGGCTTGTTCACTCGACTCATAGAAAAGGGAGGGAGCCCAGTCGACTGCCCTAGCGTCGGCTGGTCTTGGCAGTAGAACCAGGTCGACTGCCACCCTCTGACTGACTCGGGAAGGGTCATAGCTGGGAAAGCGCTCTTACTCCTCATCTGTACCCCGAGACCCCCATACATCTGGATTACCTGAGTTCTCTCGTCATTGGGGCTGGCCTTTTTCATCGTCTGAGAATGACAAGTGAATATGTGTTTGAAGAGGCCCCAGTGCGGTCGACAACCCAAGAAGTTCTCACACAAAGATACAAAGCGGAGAGATAGGCAATGGAATTGGGGGTAAAGTGGTGAAGCTGAGCTCCAAAGAAATTCAGAAACCCTCGAAAGAAAAGATGCGGTGGCAGAGAGAACCCTCGATCTACATGAGTCGCCAAGAGGATGCACTCACCCTCCTGAGGTTGCGGTTGCCACTCCGCCCCCGGAAGCCTCGCTGCTCCATGCTCGATCAGCCCCTCGTCGGCTAGGTCGTCGAGGTCCTTCTGGGTGATGGTCGAGCGGATCCAATCCCCTTGGATCCAACGCTGTAGCAGGCGAGACCGCGATGAGGATCCACCCCGACTGGGCGCTCTCCCCTTCACTTGTGCTGTCGCCTTCTTCGCCCGCTCCAAAGCCGCCGTCTTCCCCTTCACCATTGTCGGTGCCGGGCAGTTGGCGAGCACAGCAGATGAATCTGGAGATGTGGGAGGGGAAAATGAGGATGCACTGTTCGGAAAACCTCCGCCCGGTTCCTTATATGGGGTCACATCCGAGTGACTGACGGGTACTTGGTCCTCCGGGACGTGGTAGGTGGACAAGAGAGAAGGCCGGTCAGCACTCGACGATGAAGGGCGGGCAACCGTCAATGGCTCCGCAAAGTACACGGTAGCCCGAGCAATGTTGCTCCCCTCTGGAATCTGTGGTCCAGGTGCTGACATAACCTGTGCAGCCTTGCCAACAGTCGCCTTCCTGCTCCTCCTCTGCCTCAGGGAGCTTCATCGTCATCGTCAGGAAGATTGATGACAACACTAGCTGGAGCTGCAGAAGAAGTTCAAAGTCAAAAATAAAGGTTCAATCGACCGAAAGAGAAACCGCGCAGATCATACCAGGATGAGAAGTAGCAGCATCTTCCATTTCTTGATCCTCATGCCTGGCTGAAGTCTCAGAAGTAGCAGCGCTGCCATTTTCAAAAATCAGTCGGTCAGCGATTAAGTCGACCAAGAATGGAAAACATGAGTTATGTCGTTACCCAGAAACAGTCGGAATCTCCATCCTCATCTTCGGTACGGCCTTCGCCGGTTTTGTCGGGGCAGCTCAGGGTTGCTTCGACGCCTTTTCAGTCGGCGCCGGTGAAGTTGTCCCAGGGCGTTTCGTCGACTGTCCAGCAGGCGCGACTCCCTTGCCATGTTCGGCCGCAGGGTCGTGCACGAGCTTGGACCTCCTATCAGAACGAGAAGGCGCAACTTCCTCCTCCTCTTCCTCTTCCTCTTCCTCCTCATCGGAGCCTGCATCTTCATCACCCTCATCAGCGTCCGACTCCCACTCCTCTTGGCTTTCGCCTCCGCTTCCTTCCTCCTCTTCGGCATGTGCTTGCACCCCGTTGGGCATCGAGTACAACTCGGTGGTTTCTTGAAAGACAACAAGCAAGACAAAAGTCAATCGACTGATCTACGACGAAACAGAACGGACGGAGCAATCGGAGAAAAGTGGTTGTACCTTGTCCGCCTCATAAGAATGGTCGAGTGGCGGGATCCTCCTGGCTCCACGAGGGTTGTCCTTGTTCCCCGTAATGGCAGTCATCCACCTCTCCAGTGTGGCATCATCGACCTCCTCTAGGTTGACCCGACTGGTGTCTTCAGTACCAGAGTACAACCACATCGGGTGGCCCCGGTACTAGAGCGGTTGGATGCGCCGCCGAAGGAAAACCTCCAGAAGGTCCATGCCAGTCACGCCTTTGCGAATCAGTTGGACTACTCGCTCCATCAACATTTTAACCTGAGCCTTCTCCTCCGGAACTACTTTCAGAGAGGATGGCTTGTTCACTCGACTCATAGAAAAGGGAGGGAGCCCAGTCGACTGCCCTAGCGTCGGCTGGTCTTGGCAGTAGAACCAGGTCGACTGCCACCCTCTGACTGACTCGGGAAGGGTCATAGCTGGGAAAGCGCTCTTACTCCTCATCTGTACCCCGAGACCCCCATACATCTGGATTACCTGAGTTCTCTCGTCATTGGGGCTGGCCTTTTTCATCGTCTGAGAATGACAAGTGAATATGTGTTTGAAGAGGCCCCAGTGCGGTCGACAACCCAAGAAGTTCTCACACAAAGATAAAAAGCGGAGAGATAGGCAATGGAATTGGGGGTAAAGTGGTGAAGCTGAGCTCCAAAGAAATTCAGAAACCCTCGAAAGAAAAGATGCGGTGGCAGAGAGAACCCTCGATCTACATGAGTCGCCAAGAGGATGCACTCACCCTCCTGAGGTTGCGGTTGCCACTCCGCCCCCGGAAGCCTCGCTGCTCCATGCTCGATCAGCCCCTCGTCGGCTAGGTCGTCGAGGTCCTTCTGGGTGATGGTCGAGCGGATCCAATCCCCTTGGATCCAACGCTGTAGCAGGCGAGACCGCGATGAGGATCCACCCCGACTGGGCGCTCTCCCCTTCACTTGTGCTGTCGCCTTCTTCGCCCGCTCCAAAGCCGCCGTCTTCCCCTTCACCATTGTCGGTGCCGGGCAGTTGGCGAGCACAGCAGATGAATCTGGAGATGTGGGAGGGGAAAATGAGGATGCACTGTTCGGAAAACCTCCGCCCGGTTCCTTATATGGGGTCACATCCGAGTGACTGACGGGTACTTGGTCCTCCGGGACGTGGTAGGTGGACAAGAGAGAAGGCCGGTCAGCACTCGACGATGAAGGGTGGGCAACCGTCAATGGCTCCGCAAAGTACACGGTAGCCCGAGCAATGTTGCTCCCCTCTGGAATCTGTGGTCCAGGTGCTGACATAACCTGTGCAGCCTTGCCAACAGTCGCCTTCCTGCTCCTCCTCTGCCTCAGGGAGCTTCATCGTCATCGTCAGGAAGATTGATGACAACACTAGCTGGAGCTGCAGAAGAAGTTCAAAGTCAAAAATAAAGGTTCAATCGACCGAAAGAGAAACCGCGCAGATCATACCAGGATGAGAAGTAGCAGCATCTTCCATTTCTTGATCCTCATGCCTGGCTGAAGTCTCAGAAGTAGCAGCGCTGCCATTTTCAAAAATCAGTCGGTCAGCGATTAAGTCGACCAAGAATGGAAAACATGAGTTATGTCGTTACCCAGAAACAGTCGGAATCTCCATCCTCATCTTCGGTACGGCCTTCGCCGGTTTTGTCGGGGCAGCTCAGGGTTGCTTCGACGCCTTTTCAGTCGGCGCCGGTGAAGTTGTCCCAGGGCGTTTCGTCGACTGTCCAGCAGGCGCGACTCCCTTGCCATGTTCGGCCGCAGGGTCGTGCACGAGCTTGGACCTCCTATCAGAACGAGAAGGCGCAACTTCCTCCTCCTCTTCCTCTTCCTCTTCCTCCTCATCGGAGCCTGCATCTTCATCACCCTCATCAGCGTCCGACTCCCACTCCTCTTGGCTTTCGCCTCCGCTTCCTTCCTCCTCTTCGGCATGTGCTTGCACCCCGTTGGGCATCGAGTACAACTCGGTGGTTTCTTGAAAGACAACAAGCAAGACAAAAGTCAATCGACTGATCTACGACGAAACAGAACGGACGGAGCAATCGGAGAAAAGTGGTTGTACCTTGTCCGCCTCATAAGAATGGTCGAGTGGCGGGATCCTCCTGGCTCCACGAGGGTTGTCCTTGTTCCCCGTAATGGCAGTCATCCACCTCTCCAGTGTGGCATCATCGACCTCCTCTAGGTTGACCCGACTGGTGTCTTCAGTACCAGAGTACAACCACATCGGGTGGCCCCGGTACTAGAGCGGTTGGATGCGCCGCCGAAGGAAAACCTCCAGAAGGTCCATGCCAGTCACGCCTTCACGAATCAGTTGGACTACTCGCTCCATCAACATTTTAACCTGAGCCTTCTCCTCCGGAACTACTTTCAGAGAGGATGGCTTGTTCACTCGACTCATAGAAAAGGAAGGGAGCCCAGTCGACTGCCCTGCCGTCGGTTGGTCTTGGCAGTAGAACCAGGTCGACTGCCACCCTCTAACTGACTCGGGAAGGGTCATTGCTGGGAAAGCGCTCTTACTCCTCATCTGTACCCCGAGACCCCCACACATCTGGATTACCTGAGTTCTCTCATCATTGGGGCTGGCCTTTTCCACCGTCTGAGAACGACAAGTGAATATGTGTTTGAAGAGGCCCCAGTGCGGCCGACAACCCAAGAAGTTCTCACACAAAGATACAAAGGCGGAGAGATAGGCAATGGAATTGGGGGTAAATTGGTGAAGCTGAGCTCCAAAGAAATTCAGAAACCCTCGAAAGAAAATATGCGGTGGCAGAGAGAACCCTCGATCTACATGAGTCGCCAAGAGGACGCACTCACCCTCCTGAGGTTGCGGTTGACACTCCGCCCCCGGAAGCCTCGCTGCTCCGTGCTCGATCAGCCCCTCGTTGGCTAGGTCGTCGAGGTCCTTCTGGGTGATGGTCGAGCAGATCCAATCCCCTTGGATCCAACCCTGTGGCAGGCGAGACCGTGATGAGTATCCACCCCGACTGGGCGCTCTCCCCTTCGCTTGTGCCATCGCCTTCTTCGCCCGCTCCAAAGCCGCCGTCTTCTCCTTCACCATTGTCGCCGACGAGGCTGGAACAGAGCAGCGGCGCCGGGCAGTTCGCGAGCGCAGCAGATGAATCTAGAGACGAGGGAGGGGAAAATGAGGAGGCACTGTTCGGAAAAACTCCGCCCGGTTCCTTATATGGGGTCATATCCGAGTGACTGACGGGTACTTGGTCCTCCGGGACGTGGTAGGTGGAGAAGAGAGAAGGCGGGTCAGCACTCGACGATAAAGGGCGGGCAACCGTCAATAGCTCCGCAAAGGACACGGTAGCCCGAGCAACGTTGCTCCCCTCTGGAATCTGTGGTCCAGGTGCTGACATAACCTGTGCAACCTTGCCAACAGTCGCCTTCCTGCTCCTCCTCTGCCTTAGTGGCGCTTCATCGTATCGTCAGGAAGATTGATGACAACACTAGGTGGAGCTGCAGAAGAAGTTCAAAGTCAAAAATAAAGCTTCAATCGACCGAAAGCGAAACCGCGCAGATCATACCAGGATGAGAAGTAGCAGCATCTTCCATTTCTTGATCCTCATGCCTGGCTGAAGTCTCAAAAGTAGCAGCGCTGCAATTTTCAAAAATCAGTCGGTCAGCGATTAAGTCGACCAAGAATGGAAAACATGAGTTATGCCGTTACCCAAATACAGTCGGAATCTCCATCCTCATCTTCGGTAGGGCCTTCGCCGGTTTTGTCGGGGCCGCTCGGGGTTGCTTCGACGCCTTTTCAGTCGGCGCCGGTGAAGTTGTCCGAGGGTGTTTCGTCGACTGTCCAGCAGGCGCGACTCCCTTGCCGCGTTCGGCCGCAGGGGCGTGGACAAGCTTGGACCTCCTTTTAGAACAAGTAGGCGCAACTTCCTCCTCCTCTTCCTCCTCATCGGAGCGTGCATCTTCATCACCCTCATCAGCGTCCGACTCCCACTCCTCTTGGCTTTTGCCTCCGCTTCCTTCCTCCTCTTCGGCCTGTACTTGCGCACCATTGGGCATCGAGTACAACTCGGTGGTTTCCTGAAAGACAACAAGCAAGACAAAAGTCAATCGACTGATCTACGACGAAACAGAACGGACGGAGCAATCGGAGAAAAGTGGTCGTACCTTGTCCGCCTCATAAGAATGGTCGAGTGGCGGGATCCTCCTGGCTCCACGAGGGTTGTGCTTGTTCCCCGTAATGGCAGTTATCCACCTCTCCAGTGTGGCATCATCGACCTCCACTGGGTGGACCCGACTGGTGTCTTCAGTACCAGAGTACAACCACATCGGGTGGCCCCGGTACTGGAGCGGTTGGATGCGTCGCCGAAGGAAAACCTCCAGAAGGTCCATGCCAGTCACGCCGTCGTGAATCAGTTGGACTACTCGCTCCATCAACATTTTAACATGAGCCTTCTCCTCCGGAACTACTTTCAGAGAGGATGGCTTGTTCACTCGACTCATAGAAAAGGGAGGGAGCCCAGTCGACTGCCCTGGCGTCGGCTGGTCTTGGCAGTAGAACCAGGTTGACTACCACCCTCTTACTGACTCGGGAAGGGTCATAGCTAGGAAAGCGCTCTTACTCCTCATCTATACCCCGAGAGACCCACACATCTGGATTACCTGAGTTCTCTCGTCATTGGGGCTGGCCTTTTTCACCGTCTGAGAACGACAAGTGAATATGTGTTTGAAGAGGCCCCAGTGCGGCCGACAACCCAAGAAGTTCTCACACAAAGATACAAAGGCGGAGAGATAGGCAATGGAATTGGGGGTAAATAAGTGAAGCTGAGCTCCAAAGAAATTCAGAAACCCTCGAAAGAAAATATGTGGTGGCAGAGAGAACCCTCGATCTACATGAGTCGCCAAGAGGACGCACTCACCCTCCTGAGGTTGCGGTTGCCACTCCGCCCCCGGAAGCCTCGCTGCTCTGTGCTCGATCAGCCCCTCGTTGGCTAGGTCGTCGAGGTCCTTCTGGGTGATGGTCGAGCGGATCCAATCCCCTTGGATCCAACCCTGTGGCAGGCGAGACCGCGATGAGGATCTACCCCGACTGGGCGCTCTCCCCTTCGCTTGTGTCGTCGCCTTCTTCGCCCGCTCCAAAGCCGCCGTCTTCTCCTTCACCATTGTCGCCGACGAGGCTGGAACAGAGCAGCGGCGCCGGGCAGCTGGCGAGCGCAGCAGATGAATCTAGAGACGAGGGAGGGGAAAATGAGGAGGCACTGTTCAGAAAACCTCGGCCCGGTTCCTTATATGGGGTCACATCCGAGTGACTGACGGGTAGGCCCGGGCAATCCTGTCAAATCCTGAAACAGTCGCGCACGCGATACGTGGCGAAAAAGGCGGCGCGGGAATCGAGGCGTCCCTGCCTTATCCCATCCGAGTACCGCGGCCTTCTCCACTTCGCGCGCTTCCCAAAATTCAGATCCCACTAAATCTGCTAACCACAGAGCAACTTGTCAGATGGAAGATCTCATATGATCCATCGCTCGAAAATCTCCAAGTTCATAAAGTTCACTCGACAGATATAAAGAATGGATCAAGGCGACTGAACGAAAGTTGACACCCTCACTTGAAAGTCATTGATCTAGAGCAGAAAACACCTTTACAGTACCAGAAAGCAGGTCGGAAAGATTGCCAACTCCTTCCTCACTCAAACCTCGATCCATTCGGGGGCTACTGATGAAGTCATGTACCTAGGGTAGGGGTACGGACCTGTCCAAGGTACCCTCCCCAAGGACATCTTCTTAGAAGAAGCCGTCTTCCAGTCGACTAAGAGGAACTCCACTCGACAGACTAGAAGACACTCGACGAACCTGAAGACACTCGACCATGAAGACTCGCTCGACCACCAGGAGTTCAGGATCTACTCTGTATCCAAACGGTCTATAATGAAGTAGTCTTAATGGTCATGATGACACTTTATGTAGGGCGTTACTAGTAACGCCATAACTTAATGTACTTTAAACCTCCGCTACGTGGGCTGGCTGGGGTCTTGGCGTCCCCTATATAAGCCACCCCCTTCCACTGGTAGAAGGGTTCGCACCCCTGTAACTCTCACACATATAATCCAGTCGACCGCCTCCGGGCTCCGAGACGTAGGGATGTTACTTCCTCCGAGAAGGGCCTGAACTCGTAAAACACTTGTGTGCACAACTGCTCCATAGCTAGGATCTTGCCTCTCCATACCTACCCCCTATTCTACTATCACACTTAGAACCACGACACTCACCTCGATGTTGGAGGGGGTCGGTGACTAGGACGACGGTGGTCACATGAAACCATATAAGTTATCACTAATACATCCCGAATAATTGCTTAAACTAAAAAATAACAACAAATATGACATGTTCAACTAGTTTTATTAATTCAACTAGTTCTTACTAAATATAAACTTACTATGAATAGAAAAAAAACTAGTTATTTCTAAAAATAAAGTAGTTCAACTAGTTATATTAATTATCTTACTAAAAATACATTAGTTCTATTAATTCAACTAGTTAAACTAGTTTATTAATTTACTTTTTTACTTACTAAACTAGTTCAACTACAGCTAAAGTAGTTCAACTACCACTACTACTACTAAAAATCTAGTACTAACTAAGCAACATCTAGTACTAGCTATGAACCATAAATTAACATCTACTACTACTAAATCTAGTACTAACTAGTGGAAGGGGGTGGGGAGCGACGGAGAGGTAGCTAGGGGCGGCGAGGTCGAGGGCGGTGGGAGGAGGGCTGCCGGCGGAGGAGGGAGGAGGGGCGGCTGCAGGCAGAGGGAGGAGGGCGGTGGCGGAGGAGGAAGGGGCGGCCGCAGGTGGAGGGAGGAGGGAGGAGGAGGGAGGAGGGACGAAAGGAGGGGAGTACCTCGGCGGCGGACGGACGAAGGCGGTGGCGACGGCGACGCACGACGACGGTTATTGGCACGCGGGCGAGAGTGAGATCAGTGTGAGTGAGGGCCGGTCGTGCGCGTGGGGATAAGGTAGGGATAGTTGTAGCGCGTTTGCCAAAATGCGCTACAGCTAATCTGAATAGCAGTAGCGCTTTGCATATAAACCGCTACTGCTAAGTGTAACTATACAAAAAATACATCAATGCAAAAATACATTGGCCACCAATGATCTTTTTGTGTACAGTCTGAATTGTCAATATGAGTCCCCTCCGGTAGGAACCGGAGAGGACTCATATTGCAGCCACAAATTTTACACGTAGAGTTCAGTGAAGACCAACTAGTTGTGGTAGTTTTAGAAATAACAAATTTAAGGTGGTAAACACCCTGTTCACGGAGCGAGGTGGGACTAAACTTGTGGGCTGATCTTAGCAGTAGCGGTTTTCCTAGAAGCGCGCTGCTGCTAACTTCTATAGCAGTAGCGCTTTTCTTTACAGAGCACTATTGCTATAACTAGCGGGGGGGGGGGGGGGGGGGCGAGGTCATGGAAATTATATCAGTAGCGCGGTTTGTGGTGGACGCGCTACTGATATTTTCCTTTCAGCAGCGGGTTTTGGTGAAACGCGCTGCTGCTAAATAGCAGCAGCGTGGTATTTTGAGGAGCGCTGCTGGTAAGATTCTGTGTATAGGCTTTTCCCTAGTAGTGTTTCTTCGGTGCCTCGTAAGGCGCTGGGACCAGCATCTTCGTCAGAAGAGGTCCGGCCGGTTCCTCTGGCAGTGGGGCCGGACAGTGTATCCGCTCCACCTTTTTCGTCCATTCCTGGGATTATTGTAGAAAGCACGATAAGTGCGCCTCCCACGGGATAGGCCGGTTAAAAAACGGATGGACAGAGCACAACAATGAGTTACCGGACTTGTAGAGCGTGATAGTTGATACCCGTGGTCCTCGTCGGAGCCCGTCCACGGTTTGCCAGACTTGAAATGCACCTTCCAGATGTCCTTGTGGGAGGAGCCATAGAGCTCCCGAAGGGTCTGGTGCTTGGCTGGGTCGTATTCCCATAAATTGCAGGCTCGACACTGGCAAGGGAGAACCAGGAAAACTAACATCACCTGGACTACGTTGACGAGTTTGACGTCCTTGTCGACCACGCTCTGGATGCGCATTTGGAGCATTGACAGCTCGTTGGATGAGGACCAGTTCAGGCCCTTCTCGGGCCAGGACATGAGCTGCAGTGGGGCTCCGGATCTTAATTCGGGAGCAGCGGCCCACTTTTTACCACGCGGTTTGGTGATATAGAACCATTGCTGCTGCCACTCCTTGATGGAATCATTGAAGGTGCCCGTCGGCCATACGACCTTGGGCATCTTGCTCACCATGGCGCCGCCGCATTCGGCGTGCTCACCATTCCCCACCTTGGGCTTCACGTTGAAGATTTCCAGCCATAAGCCGAAGTGGGGCGAAATACGGAGAAAAGCCTCACATACGACGATGAACGTCGAGATGTTAAGGAAAGAATTGGGGGACAGATCATGAAAATTAATCCCGTAATAGTACATGATGCCGCGAACAAATGGGTGTAGGGGAAACCCGAGCCCGCAGATGAAATGAGCAAGAAACACGACCCTCTCGTGGGGCTTCGGAGTGGGGACGATCTGTCCCGCCGGTGGAAGACGGTGGCCGATTTTCTTGGCCAAGTACCCGACCTCTCGGAGCTTTTTTATATCCCTCTCCCGGATGGTAGAGGCCATCCATTTGCCTCCTACTCCAGATCCGGACATCTTCGGAGGACCTCTCTTCAGTGGAGAAGAAGATTGCTTGGGCGCTAGGGCTCAAGCAGAGGGGAATAGACTAGCGGAAGGAAAAGGCGTGGGTAAAAGGTAAGAGACCTTATCTCTTTATAGAGGCGGTAAAAGCTTTTGCGCCTCCCCACTTGCCTGGTGGAACCCGCTCTTTCCCCACTCGCCGCAATTAGCGGTGTGGTTGGACTACCCATACCCATATCAACGAGAATCCCGTAATAAGGGGACATGATCTCTGCTTCGGCAAGACGTGCGGAGGAAACCGCCTCGCAATATGCGCTATGGCTGGTTGTGGGAAAACGGTTCGGATAATGACTCAACCATAGTGTCATGTCACATTGTCTGAAGTTGTCAGCAGATTACATTTGTGGAATATCATTCTCTCTATGGCGGTATGTGAAGATCATCTTGCAGATCCGGACACGATTTAAGTGTTCGATAATTACTTTGGAGTATTCAAAGATGGAACCCGCCTTGCAATGCCGAAGACAAAACTGCACGCCGGACTCATCGTCATTGAAGCCTGGTTCAGGGGCTACTAAGGGAGTCTTGGATTAGGGGGTATCCGGATAGCCGGACTATATACTTTGGCCGGACTGTTGGACCGTGAAGATACAAGACTCAAGACTTCGTCCCGTGTCCGGATGGGACTCTCCTTTGCGTGGAAGAGCTTGGCGAACCAGATATTATATTGCCTTCTTTGTAACCGACTCCATGTCAACCCTAGCCCCCTCCGGTATCTATATAAACCGGAGGGTTTAGTCCTTAGAGGCAGAATCATAATCATCATAGGTTAGCTTCTAGGGTTTAGCCTCTACAATCTCGTGGTAGATCAACTCTTGTAATACTCATATCATCAAGATCAATCAAGCAGGAAGTAGGGTTTTACCTCCATCGGGAGGGCCCAAACCTGGGTAAAACATTGTGTCCCTTGCCTCCTGCTACCATTAGCCTTAGACGCATAGATCGGGACCCCCTACCCGAGATCCGCCGGTTTTGACACTGACAGTGTGCCTATCATCCTGCAATATAGGCCGTACGATCTATATCTAAAAGATAGGAAGGAAACTATGACAATTTACCCGCACTCTTCTCCACATTTGTAGATAAGGCCTTCCCTCGTTCATCCTTTTCTCCCACAAGATCTTGATGTTCCGTGCAATGCCCGAGCATGTTGCTAGTACTCCTACAATATACTATATTATTGTGAAAGTTCATATACACCGGCCGAGATTAATGGAAACACAACAGCTTTTCATTACATTTGGAATATTTATAAGACAGAAAAATATAAGAAACCCGACCTTAAACCTATTCTATGGCGGCGACCGACGTCCTCCATCTGCGATCTCTATGTACGGGGGCGGGGTTCAAGACCCATGAAGTGAAGGTGCGGTCTCAGGCGAGGAAGAGTAGAGCACGGGATACAGACCGACCAGTTGGCACACCATGCCCTGCCGCCTCCCATGCCCTACGCATCCTCGGAGGAGTCACTGACCTCGGCGGTGCCGGACGTTGGACGACAGCGAGTAGGATGCATGGCTGATGGTGCTCCTGTCGTCGGCTGCCAGCGTGGCCACCGCTTGTGCGGTCGTGTCCTTGTCCGGCTATGCCGCTATTGCGTCGCGAGAGGCGACTTGAGCGAGGGCTGCGACCTCGAGCTTCATCCCCGAAGACAAGCTCTCCTGCAGAGCCTTCACACTTGCGGTCATGGAGGATGTGGTGCCAGGTAGGAGGATGATGCGGTATGGTGTGGAGGTTAGCTGGGCGTTGCCGCTTTAAGTAGCACATTCCGGTGAGGCCAAGCGTCCGTGTGCGTCATTAAGTCACTGGAGTTGGTTCCTAGGGCACCGAGCCTATTCACGATGGCATACAGACGGACGGCATGAATGCGGGTAGCTGGCGCTAGCTGGGAACGCACTGCGTGACGGCGCGAGGGATGAGGGTTTTTGGTGTGCCAGGGTAGTCAGCTGCGGTCATGGCAATGTTGGAGATGCCCTTTCCTCACATGAGATCCCCGCATTTCATCTGAAAAGCAAGATGACCCGGCATGGTCTCAGGTCCTGAGGATGCAGTTGGCCGTGCTACACCACTCCGCGGACACGTCGTGGCGCCCCGTGCATCCTAACCGAGCTAGGTGTTGGGGTGTGTTTGGATTGTGGCCAAAGTGCACCTTACCAAAATTTTGGTCATGACCCAAAAATTGGTGTTTGTTTGGATGGTTGCCATTTTTTTAGCATGCCAATGAACTCTAGCCAACTCTAGTTCGTTTTTCTTGCCAATGTCGGCCAAATCATGGGCAACCAAAACCTCAACCAAAATTTTGGCTACCCAATGCTTTGATGGGGCAACCTTGGGCACAAACCAAACATACTGTTGGTCGTGCCACAACACTAACGCCACCTCTGCACACTGAAACCGACCGTGTCCAGCGATGATGAGCGTGTCGCTCAGCGCGGTTGCCATGTCCAAAGGCGGTGTGCTACCTCTTGAGCATGCGTTGGTTTTCCCTTGAAGAGGAAATGGTGATGCAGCAAAGTAGCGTAAGTATTTCCCTCAGTTTTTGAGAACCAAGGTATCAATCCAGAAGGAGGCTACACTCAAATCCCTCATACCTGCACAAACAAATAAGAACCTTGCAACCAACGCGATAAAGGGGTTGTCAATCCTTCACGGCCACTTGCAAAAGTAAAATCTGATAGAGATAATAACATAAATATTTTTGGTATTTTTATGATATAGATTGGAAAGTAAAGATTGCAAAGTAAAATAGATCAGAAACTTATATGATGGAAAATAAACCCGGGGGCCATAGGTTTCACTAGTGGCTTCTCTCAAGATAGCATAAGTATAACGATGGGTGAACAAATTACTGTCGAGCAATTGATAGAAAAGTGCATAGTTATGAGAATATCTAGGCATCACGTCCGCAACAAGTAGACCGAAACGATTCTGCATCTACTACTATTACTCCACACATCGACACTTGTCCAGCATGCATCTAGAGTATTAAGTTCATAAGAACAGAGTAACGCATTAGGCAAGATGACATGATGTAGAGGGATGAACTCAAGCAATATAATATAAACCCCATCTTTTTATCCTCGATGGCAACAATACAATATGTGCCTTGCTACCCCTGCTGTCACTGGGAAAGGACACCGCAAGATTGAACCCAAAGCTAAGGACTTCTCCCATTGCAAGAAAGATCAATCTAGTAGGCCAAACCAAACTGATAATTCGAAGAGACTTGCAAAGATAACAAATCATACATAAACGAATTCAGAGGAGATTCAAATATTGTTCATAGATAATCTTGATCATAAACCCACAATTCATCGGATCTCGACAAACACACCACAAAAAGTATTACATCGAATAGATCTCCAAGAAGATCGAGGAGAACTTTGTATTGAGATCCAAAGAGAGAGAAGAAGCCGTCTAGCTAATAACTATGGACCCGAAGGTCTGAGATAAACTACTCACACTTCATCGAAGAGGGTATGGTGTTGATGTAGAATCCCTCCGTGATCGATTCCCCCTCAGGCGGAGCGCTGGAAAAGGCCCCAAGATGGGATCACACGGGTACAGAAGGTTGCGGCGGTGGAAATAGGGTTTCATGGTGCTCTCGGATGTTTTCAGGGTATATGAGTATATATAGGCAAAAGAAGTCGGTCAAGGGAGCCACGAGGGGCCCACGAGGGTGGGGGCGCGCCTCCCTGCCTCGTGGCCGCCTCGTTGCTTCCTTGGCGTCCACTCCAAGTCTCATGGATTGCATTTGTTCCAAAAACAACTATCCCGAAGGTTTCATTCCGTTTGGACTCTGTTTGATATTCCTTTTCTGCGAAACACTAAAATAGGCAAAAAACAACAATTTGGACTAGGCCACTGGTTAATAGGTTAGTCCCAAAAATAGTATAAAAGTGCATAATAAAGCCCATTAAACATCCAAAACAGGTAATATAATAGCATGGAACAATAAAAAATTGTAGATACGTTGGAGACGTATCAAGCATCCCCAAGCTTAATTCCTGCTCGTCTTCGAGTAGGTAAATGATAAAAACAGATTTTTTGATGTGGAATGCTACCAAGCATAATTCTCAATGTAATTTTCTTTATTGTGGCATGAATGTTCCGATCCGAAAGATTCAAGACAAAAGTTTAATGTGGACATAAGAGTAATAATACTTCAAGCATACTAACAAAGTAATCATGTCTTCTCAAAATAACATGGCCAAAGAAAGTTATCCCTACAAAATCATATAGTCTGGCTATGCTCTATCTTCATCACAAAAAAATATTTAAATCATGCACAACCCCGGTGAGGGAGTCCTGGATAAGGGGGTATCCGGACAGCCGGACTATATACTTTGGCTGGACTGTTGGACTAGGAAGATACAAGAAAGAAGACTTCGTCCCGTGTTCGGATGGGACTCTCCTTGGCGTGGAAGGCAAGCTTGGAAATTCGGATGTAGATCTCCTCCCTTGTAAACCGACTCTGTGTAACCCTAGCCCCCTCCGGTGTCTATATAAACCAGAGGGTTTAGTCCATAGGACAGAACAACAATCACACCATAGGCTAGCTTCTAGGGTTTGGCCTCTCTGAACTCGTGGTAGATCAACTCTTGTAATACTCATATCATCAAGATCAATCAAGCAGGAAGTAGGGTATTACCTCCATTGAGAGGGCCCGAATGTAGGTAAACATCGTGTCCCCAGCCTCCTGTTACCATTAGTCTTAGACGCACACTTCGGGACCCCCTACCCGAGATCAGCCAGTTTTGACACTGACATTGGTGCTTTCATTGAGAGTTCCACTGTGTCGTCGCTGCCAGGCTAGATGGCTTCTGCATCCTTCAACCATGCTGCCCTGGGTGAGACTTTTCTCCCCGGACAGATCTTCATGTTCGGCGGCTTCACACTGCGGGCCAACTCGCTTGGCCATCTGGAGCAGATCGATAGCTACGCCCCTGGCCATCAGGTCAGGTTTAGAAACCTGAACTACACCGCTGACATCCGCGGAGACTTGATCTTCGACGGATTCGGGCCCGTGTCAGGCGCGCCGAACAATCACGACGAGCATGACCTAGATCTGCAGTCGGACAGTATTCGGAACATCGCATCTGCTTCAGCTCCATACTTCGTTCCAGAGCAGGTTGCGCCTCCCGAGGACGGGTGGATGGACCCCGCCCCGGAGGCCGCATTCTCATCGGCGTTGGAGCCGAACACAGACTCCTCTCCTTAGAAAATCTGTACCTCCGGACCCCCGGACTCATCTCCGGTAGTGCGTTCCGGACCGCGCGCATCCGTGCCCATCGAATCTAATTGGGCTCCGGTCATGGAGTTCGCCGCCGTGGATATCTTTCAGCACTCACCCTTTGGAGACGTGCTGAATTCATTAAGGTCCCTCTCTTTGTCAGGTGGCTCCTGGCCGAACTATGTCCGGCTCGAGTGGGAAGATGGCGACAAAGAAATTCGTTACCCACCCACCACCCACTTAATAGCCACGGTCGATGATTTGACCGACGTGCTTAACTTCGACTCCGAAGACATCGATGGTATAGACGATGATGCGGGAGAAGAACAGGAACCACCGCCCACAGGGCGCTGGTCTGCCACCTCTTCATATGATATATATATATGGTGGATACTCCCAAAGAAAACAATTGCTATGAGGCAACAGGAGATAACCCCTCGGGGAAGAAAGCAAAACATGGTCGTCATCGGTGCCGCTCCAAGCCTCGCCACAACAATACCGGCACTGGAGAAGAAAATCCAGATGGTGCTGAAGAGGAATATGATCCTGATCAACCCACCTTCGAGCAAGTCGAACAGGAACACGGGCAGGCTAGCCCATACGAACAGGCGACAGACGAATACTTGGAGGACGATTACTATATGCCTCCCTCCGAAGACGAGGTGAGCCTCGGTGACGAAGAATTCGGCATGCCAGAGGATCCCATAGAGCTGGAGCGCTTCAAGCACAGGCTTATAGCCACTGCACGAAGCCTGAAAAAGAAGCAACAGCAGATTCAAGCTGACCAAGATCTTCTCAAAGATAGACTGGCTAAGGCCCGGGTTGCCGAAGAATACGAACTCAAGCGCTGAACAAAATACTACCCAAAACGCAGGCTGCTACCTCAATTCGAGGAGGCAGCACTAAAAAGTAAACACAGGCCTACACCCCACCGACAGCACACCGTGACAAGGGGCTGCGCACAAGACCGACATTTTATACCAAACAGCAACACGGGAAGCACCCCGGATGCATTAGCAGACAGAAACAGAGTCTACAAACCTTGGTGCAACAAATATAAGCGTCCCAAGGCAATCAATGGCGCCCAGGGAACGGTGATCAACACAGGAGCCCGTAATCCTCAACCCGTTGAGCGGGAGAAGAGACTTCCACATCTTAATTCGGGCCCCTCCAGTTTGAACCGCATACTTGACCGCCCATGTCAAATTCATGGCACTCTAGGAGCGGCTACCAATCATACCAATAGAGAATGTTGGGTCTTTAAACAAATCGGTAGGCCGGCGCCGAAAGAAGCATGAAGAAGCCCAGATTATCAAGTCTAGGGACCGCTGACTCGAGGACCAGATTGACCAAATAACTCATTCAAGAGTATCATAAAGAGGCGTGACGGCCATCTAGGCCCCGCCACCCCGGAGCTGGTCTCCGGATAGCCGAAAATGTCATACCAACTTTCGGCCTAACACCTTCAAGCAGTAGCCACCCAGCACCGCCAGGATACACTACGACTTGACGCATTACGACCCAAGACCCACGTGATGAAATCACAAATGCAGTCAAGACCGAGCTTCGCCTCGGCGCCGAAGAATATTCGGCTACCTTATTCACTGAAGCAGCGAGTCATGGTTTTTTCAATTGAACTTAGATTCGACAGCCGAACTCCCGGGCACCGACAAAGGAGTCCGAACTACTTCATGATACCCCAACCTAACCATAGCTCATACAGATCCTTCAGCCTAAGCCGGACAGATCACATCCACGGCTCAGCCACTACTCACACACGCCTTTTAAGCATTATTCGCAGGTTCGCCCCTGTGCACAACTGGACTGATGATGCAGAAGCAGCTCGGACGCACACAGGGGGGATATCTACCCCACCTGAATACAATCCGGATATTCCTCCGGACTCGCGCACAGCCAACTACCGCCCGACCCTAACAGGTTCTACCGTCATGCCTCTGTTCTATAACATGCACCGTACTCATACACATAGACGTGTTACTTAAATACAACATGTAGAGTCATTTGACGCTTATCTGCTATTTCTCAATGACATTTTGTCATAATGGCATCCAAACATTGAGTTATGCCTTTGAACGTCAGGGGCTTCCTTGCACCCGTACTACGACGACTAAAGTCCGAACACCTTCTCGGTCGTTCGGCACCCCTGATACGTCCATTTTGCATCATGCTTTTATTTCAATATTTATTGCATTATGGGCTGTTATTACACATTATATCTCAATACTTATGGCTATTCTATCTTATTTTACAAGGTTTACCGTGAAGAGGGGGAATGCCGACAGCTGGAATTCTGGCTGGAAAAGGAGAAAACATTGGAAACTTATTCTGCATAGCTCCAAAAGTCCTGAAACTCCATGAAACAACTTTTTGGAATTAATAAGAATTTCTGAGCGAAAGAAATAGGCCAGGGGGCCCACACCCTATCCAGGAGACAGGGGGTGCCCCCCCCAATAGGGCGCCCCCCTATCTCCTGGGCCCCCTGGTGGGCCTCCGGCATCCATCTTCTGCTATATCATCACTTTTACCCTGGAAAAAATCATGGGCAAGCTTACGGGATGAAACTCCGCCGCCACGAGGCGGAACCTTGGTGGAATCAATCTAGGGCTTCGGCGGAGCTGTTCTGTCGGGGACACTTCCCTCCGGGAGGGGGAAATCATCACCAACGTCATCACCAACGGTCCTCTCATCAGGAGGGGGTCAATCTCCATCAACATCTTCACCAGCACCATCTCCTCTCAAAACCGTAGTTCATCTCTTGTATCCAATCTTGTATCAAAACCACAAATTGGTACGTGTGGGTTGCTAGTAGTGTTGATTACTCCTTGTAGTTGATACTAATTGTTTTACTTGGTGGAAGATCATATGTTCAGATCCTTTATGCATATTATTACTCCTCTGATTATGACCATGAATATGCTTTGTGGGTAGTTACGTTTGTTCCTGAGGACATGGGTGAAGTCTTGCTATTAGTAGTCATGTGAATTTGGTATTCGTTTGATATTTTGATGAGATGTATGTTGTCTTTTCCTCTAGTGGTGTTATGTGAACATCGACTACATGACACTTCACCATTATTTGGGCCTAGAGGAAGGCATAGGGAAGTAATAAGTAGATGATGGGTTGCTAGAGTGACAGAAGCTTAAACCCTAGTTTATGCGTTAGGGCAGTACCCATGTACCGGTCCACCCACATATAAAATTATCAAAGTACCGAACGCGAATCATATGAACGTGATCAAAACTAGCTTGACGATAATTCCCAATGTGTCCTCGGGAGCTCCTTTATTATTATTAGAAATTGTCCAGGCTTATCCTTTGCTACATAAAGGATTGGGCCACCTCGCTGCACTTTACTTACTTTATTTACTTGTTGCTCGTTACTATTTATCTTATCACAAAACTATCTATCACCTACAATTTCCGTGCTTGCAAAGAAAACCTTACTGAAAACCGCTTATCATTTCCTTCTACTCCTTGTTGGGTTCGACACTCTTACTAATCGAAAGGACTACGATAGATCCCCTACACTTGTGGGTCATCAAGACTCTTTTCTGGCACTGTTGCCGGGGAGTGTAGCGCTTTTGGTGAGTGGAACTTGGTAAGGAAACATTTATATAGTGTGCTGAAATTTTCTGTTACTTGTCACTATGGAAACTAATCCTTTGAGGGGCTTGTTTGGGGTATCTTCACCCCAACCAGAAGGGCAAAGAGTTGCTCCTCAACCTACTGAACTTTATGAAAATATTTATTTTGATATTTCTTCGAGTATGATAGAGAAACTGCTAGCTAATCCATTTGCAGGAGATGGAACATTGCATCCCTATTTACACCTTATCTTTGTGGATGAAGTTTGTGGATTATTTAAGCTTGCAGGTATTCCCGATGATGTTGTCAAAAGGAAGGTCTTCCCTTTATCTTTGAAGGGAGATGCAATGACATGGTATAGGCTATGTGATGATACGAGATCTTGGAATTATAAGCGATTGAAGTTGGAATTTCACCAGAAGTTCTATCCTATGCATGTCGTTCATCATGATCATAGTTACAATATAATTTCTGGCCTCGCGAAGGAGAAAGAATCGCTCAAGCTTGGGGGAGGCTTAAGTCAATGTTATATTCATGCCCCAATCATGAGCTATCTCAGGAAATGATTATTCAGAATTTTTATAATCAGCTTTCTCTTGATAATCGCAACATGCTCGATACTTCCTGTGTTGGTTCATATATGCTGAAGACTATTGATTTCAAATGGGACTTATTGGAAAGAATTAAGCACAACTCTGAAGATCGGGGTTCCGACGATGGTAAGGAGTCAGGTATGACACCTAAGTTCGATTGTGTTAAATCTTTTATGGATACCGATGTTTTTCATGGATTTAGCGCTAAGTATGGACTTGACTCTGAGATAGTAGCTACTTTTTGTGAATCTTTTGCTACTCACGTTGATCTCCCTAAGGAGAAGTGGTTTAAATATAATCCTCCTGTTGAAGTGAAAGTAGTTGCATCTATTACAGTCGAAGAAAAGACTATTACCTATAGTGATCCTATTGTTCCTACTGCTTATGTTGAAAAACCTCCTTTTCCTGTTAGGATAAAGGATCATGTTAAAGCTTCGACTGTTGTTCGTAAGAGTAATACTAGGACTTATACACCTCCCGAGCTAATTAATGTTGAACCTAGTATTGCTATGGTTAAAGATCTCTTGGATGAGGACTTAGATGAGCATGTTATTTCTTTCTGTGGTGAGACTGCTAATATTGCTAGGCCAGATACTAAGACACGTAGACCTGTAGTAGGCACGCCTATTATTTCTGTTAAAATAGGAGATCATTGTTATCATGGCTTATGTGATATGGGTGCTAGTGCTAGCGCTATACCTTATGATTTATATAAAGAAATTATGCACGACATTGCACCCGTCGAATTGGAAGACATTGATGTTACTATTAAGCTCACTAATAGGGATACCATTAAACCTGTTGGGATTGTTAGAGATGTTTAAGTTTTGTGTGGGAAGGTTAAATACCCTGCTGATTTTCTTGTTCTTGCTTCCCCACAAGAGGCCTTTTGTCCAATTATTTTTGGTAGACCCTTCTTGAATACTGCTAGTGCTAAGATTAATTGTGAAAATAATATTGTCACTGTTGGCATAGATGGTATGTCTCATGAGTTTAATTTCACTAAGTTTAGTAGACAACCTCGTGAAAGGGAACCACCTAGTAAGGATGAAATTATTGGTCTTGCTTCCATTGTTGTTCCTCCAACTGATCTGTTAGAACAATATTTGTTAGACCATGAAAACGATATGTTCATGAAGGAAAGGAAAGAAATAGATGAAGTGTTCCTTAAACAAGAACCTATGCTGAAACATAACCTTCCTGTTGAAATTCTTGGGGATCCCCCTCCACCCAAGGGTGATCCCGTGTTTGAACTCAAACCGTTACCTGATAATCTTAAGTATGCTTATCTTGATGAAAAATAAATATATCCTGTTATTATTAGTGCTAACCTTTCAGAGAAAGAAGAAGAAAGATTATTGAAAACTCTGAAGAAGCACCGAGCAGCTATTGGATATACTCTGGATGATCTTAGGGGCATTAGTCCCACATTATGTCAACACAAGATTTCAGTGGAGAAAGATGCCAAACCAGTTAGAGATCCTCAAAGACGATTAAATCTCAAGATGAAGGAAGTGGTAAGAAAGGAGATACTAAAGCTCCTTGAGGTAGGTATTATTTATCCTGTTGCTGATAGTGAATGGGTAAGCCCTGTCCATTGTGTCCCTAAAAAGGGAGGTATTACCGTCGTTCCTAATGATAAAGATGAATTGATCCCGCAAAGAATTATTACAGGTTATAGGATGGTAATTGATTTCTGTAAGTTAAATAAAGCAACTAAGAAAGATCATTACCCTTTACCTTTTATTGATCAAATGCTAGAAAGACTATCCAAACACACACATTTTTGCTTTCTATATGGTTATTCTGGTTTCTCTCATATACCTGTGTCAGCGAAGGATCAATCTAAAACTAATTTTACTTGCCCTTTTGGTACTTTTCCTTATAGACGTATGCCTTTTGGTTTATGTAATGCACCTGCTACCTTTCAAAGATGCATGATGGCTATATTATCTAATTTTTGTGAAAAGATTTGTGAGGTATTCATGGATGACTTCTCCGTCTATGGATCCTCTTTTGATGATTGTTTGAGCAACCTTGATCGAGTTTTGTAGAGATGTGAAGACACTAGTCTCCTCCTGAGTTGGGAAAAGTGTCACCTTATGGTTAATGAAGGCATTGTCTTAGGGCACAAGATCTCTGAGAGAGGTATTGAAGTTGATAAAGCCAAAGTTGATGCTATTGAAAAGATACCATGTCCCAAGGACATAAAAGGTATAAGAAGTTTCCTCGGTCATGCCGGTTTTATAGGAGGTTCATTAAGGACTTTTCTAAAATCTCTAGGCCTCTGACTAATTTATTGCAAAAAAGATATTCCTTTTGTCTTTGATGATGATTGTGTAGAAGCTTTTGAAACATTTAAGAAAGCTTTGATCACTGCACCTATTGTTCAGCCACCTGATTGGAATTTACCTTTTGAAATTATGTGTGATGCTAGTGATTATGCTGTAGGTGTTGTTCTTGAGCAAAGAGTTGATAAGAAATTGAATGTTATCCAGTATGCTAGTAAGACTCTTGATACTGCCCAGAGAAATTATGCTACTACTGAAAAAGAGTTCTTAGCAGTTGTGTTTGCATGTCATAAGTTTAGACCTTATATTGTTGATTCCAAAGTTACTATTCACACTGATCATGTTGCTATTAAATATCTTATGGAAAAGAAAGATGCTAAGCTTAGACTCATCAGATGGGTTCTCTTGCTCCAAGAATTTGACTTGCATATTATTGATAGACAAGGAGCTGAGAACCCCGTTGCAGATAACCTGTCTAGGTTAGAGAATGTTCTTGATGACCCACTGCCTATTAAAGACAGCTTTCCTGATGAACAATTAGCGGTCGTCAATGCTTCTCGTACTTCTCCTTTGTATGCTGATTATGCTAATTACATTGTTGCTAAATTTATACCACCTAGTTTCACATACCAGCAAAAGAAAAAGTTCTTTTATGATTTAAGACATTACTTTTGGGATGATCCACACCTTTATAAAGAAGGAGTAGATGGTACTATTAGACGTTGTGTGCCTGAGCATGAACAGGAATAGATTCTACGAAAGTGTCACTCCGAATCTTATGGGGGACACCACGCTGGAGATAGAACTGCACACAAGGTACTACAATTTGGTTTTTATTGGCCTACTCTCTTCAAAGATGCTCGTAAGTTTGTCTTATCATCTGATGAATGTCAAAGAATATGTAACATTAGTAGACGTCAAGAAATGCCTATGAATTATTCTCTTGTTATTGAACCGTTTGATGTTTGGTGCTTTGATTATATGGGACCTTTGAATACGTTACTAAGTGGGTAGAAGCTATTCCAACTAGTAGTGCTGATCATAACACTTCTATTAAAATGCTTAAAGAAGTTATTTTTCCGAGGTTTGGAGTCCCTAGATATCTTATGACTGATGGTGGTTCACATTTTATTCATGGTGCTTTCCGTAAGATGCTTGCTAAGTATGATGTCTATCATAGAATAGCTTCTCCTTATCATCCGCAGTCTAGTGGTCAAGTAGAGTTGAGCAATAGAGAGCTCAAATTAATTTTGCAAAAGACTTGGAATAGATCTAGAAAGAATTGGTCCAAAAAACTTGATGATGCATTATGGGCCTATAGAACTGCATACAAAAATCCTATGGGTATGTCTCCTTATAAGATGGTTTATGGAAAAGCGTGTCATTTACCTCTTGAACTTGAACATAAAGCATATTGGGCTATCAAAGAGCTTAATTATGACTTCAAACTTGCCGGTGAGAAGATGTTATTTGATATTAGCTCACTTGATGAATGGAGAACCCAAGCTTATGAGAATGCCAAGTGTCGGGGATATACGCGCGGTATGACCCGGCCAGAGTTATGACCCGGCCAGACTTGGCGATTTACCAGAAGACCCGGCTGGAGTTAGGCGACTCATTGGCGATCTGCCTGGACATGGCAGTTTACATATAACCCGCCTGGACATTGTGACTCACTGGAGACCCGGCGGTCAGGTCAAACGGATGACAAGGCCCAAGACCCAGTAGGCCGGTTCATGTGATGATGGGCCGACTTAAGAAGAAAGGTGTAAGGAATATTTCCCATACAAGGAATCAAGACCCGGACTTGTATCCGGCTTGTAGTAGAAGATAGGCTAGTCCTAGTCCTACTAGGACTTGACATGTAACCCGCCCCTCTAACTTATATAAAGAGGGGCAGGGCTCCCCAAAGAGGGAGAGGCAACAAGAGCAATCTCTAGGGCTAGATACAAAGAGCCGGCTTACTGGCGACTCTCTCTTGACCATAATGAGACCTAGCCACAAACAACATGTAGGGTTATTACCGGATGATGTTTCCCAGGGCCCGAAGCTGTCTAAATCCTTGTCTTGCATATTGCGTCTCTCGTCCCGATCAACCCCTCTCAAGCTACCACATAAATGCGTTGGCCTCGCGACTAAGTCCTGACACTAAGGACATCTGCCGTGACAATTCCACGATAGTTGGCGCCCACCGTGGGGCCCGTGCACGGTGGTGTTGAGTTCTTGAAGGGTGCTATCCCAGGGATCGAGAAGCTCCGCCCAGCTTATTGAAGAAGTTTCGGTCGACTTGTTGGAGAGTTCCAGCTGGCTCACCGAAAAAGTTCCGACCGCCTTGATGAAAGGTTCCGTCTATATCGCTGAAAAAGTTCCGACCGCCTCGACGAAAGGTTCCGTTTGAATCGGCGAAAGGTTCTGACCACCTCGACGAAAGGTTCTGTCTGAATCACCAAAGAGTTCCGATCGCCTCGACGAAAAGTTCGGTCCGAATCGCCGAAAGGTTCCATCCGAGTCATCAAAGAGTTCCGACTTAGGCTACAGAAAAGTTCCGGATTATCAAGAGGCTCCGGTTCAAATGTTCTGGATTATCAAAAGTTCCGGCCATATTATCAAGAGGTTCCCGTTCAAAAGTTCCGGATTATCAAAAATTTCGGCCGGATTATCAAGAGGTTCTGGTTCAAAAGTTCCGGATTATCAAAAGTTCCGGATTATCAAGAGGTTCTGGTTCAAAAGTTCCATATTATCAAAAGTTCCGGCCGGATTATCAAGAGGTTCCGGTAAAAAAGTTCCGGGTTATCAAAGGTTCCGGCCGGATTATTAAGAAGTTCTGGTTCCAAAAATTCTGGCTCAAAAAGTGCCGGCCAGGTTATGTGGAGAGCTCAGGCACTAGAAGACACAGAACCAGTTAACTCTTTTGTCAAAAAACAAAAGCATCACTATGCATTATCCAGCGCCAGCATCTGGCAAAAAATACCATCCATCGCCCTTGCGGTCCGGTTTACATCAACGCGCCGACCGGCTCGCCCGTCAGCACCTCCTAACAACGCCACAGACGACTTGCCCGTCCGCCCTCACGGCCGGTTCACGCGTCCTCACCGGCTTACAATGTGGAGGACAACTTGCTCGTCCGCACCGGGTTACAAACGCCATGGCTGGTTTATCTGTTTGTTCCCACGGCCGATTCACCCGTGAGGGATTTCAGTTTCACCTAGGGATCATCAACTTCATGGCGGATTATTTTCGGCCTAAACAAATCAGGTGATATCCATCCAATTTTGTTTTATTATCACATGTTGTTTTTGTCAAAGAATAAGTTTATCTTTGCCTTGGTCTGCAATATTGTTTATGCAAGGCAATTATTTATGACAAAAAGTGATATTATACCGCGGAGGTGGAGGCACGCCAACATCTTTTGGGCACAGGTGGTCGTCGTTACTCAACGGACTCCCGCACCGGCTTACAACGCCGTGGCCGTATCTCGCGATCGCGCTGGCTTACAATGCCGTGGCCGTCTCTCGCGACCGCGCCGACTTACAATGCCGTGGCCGTCTCTTACGACCACGCCGGCTTACAACAAGGAGGACAACTTACCCGCCCGCACCGGTTTACAGCACCACGGTTGATTCATCTGTCTGAGCCGCCTTTGATGTTGCGGTCGTTTTTACGGTCCGTCTCTCGCGGCCTGGTCTACATCAACACACAGGGCCGCATTTTTCTGGATGAGCTGTTTATTGAGTATGAGCAAGTCACTACTTGGGAAGCCCTGTTTCTCTTCCAACAAATTGGAGGCAAATTATCATATATTATCAACCGCCGTCTGCACTGGATGGCTCAATAGATAGGTGCACAAGTCGATGGCACTACGGTTTGGTTAACTTCAAATAGCCAATTGGAAGGAACCATTGGCCGAGTTGCTGACACGGCTCATAAGGGATCATTTATAACCCGCCGCAGTCACCTCAACCTTCTGTGGATAATCACTAGCCTAACATATCAGGTGAAATCCATCCAATATATTTTATATTACATATTATTTTCTTCAAAAGAGCAATTACTTTGGTTTGCAAGTTGTCCCATGCAGGATTTAAACCGGTCTATATCACGGTTAATTATGGAGAATCTCAAGCCAACTCCTCAAGTCGTCTTGAGACTCGGGGGCTACAATGATATGACTCGGCAAAATTAGCCGGTTTCAATGAATTCAAGAACTCCGGATCATTGAAGGGAAAAATAACCCGGGCCCCGGAGATTACTGCTAGATCAATGAAAATTTAAAAGCCGTCAGAAGATTTTTGGCTCAAAATAAGGACTCTGGTTTAAAATCCGGTTCAAGAGACATCTTTTTCCCACAAAGCACTGAAGCTCTTAAATCCGGCCCAGGGTAAATTTGTCCCTCACAAATTTTTGAAGCTCTCAAATCTGGTTCAAAATCCGGCTCAAGGTAAATTGGTCCCTCACAAATTTTTGAAGCTCTCAAATCCGGTTAAAAATCCGGCTCAAGGTAAATTTGTCCCTCACAATTTTTTAAAAAAATCCGGTTTAAAGTTCTGGTTCAAAAATCACTAATCTCTCGCATGTTCGAGTTCTCAGAAAAATTAAAGGTTGCCAAAAGAACTTGTTACCATGATGCGCGGTTCAAACTTGGGTATCCTGCCTTACGGCTTATCTTATTATGATCACTTGGGGGCTTCCTGCTCATCGAGTATAGCTATCAGTACCCTCTTAATCGGCGCAATGCCAAAACTTATATGGTCACTTTGGGGCTTCCTGTTCAAACATAGGTCATATTCGAACCAAAGAGAACATAGCTGTCGATACCCTCTTGATCGGCATACTGCCAAACCCACTAGGGGGCTTCTTGATCATATCTGAATCATAGCTTAACCCCTTTGGGTCTGACGTGGGTCATATTCGAACCAGCGTCATTAAACAACTCTTATGGTCACTTGGGGGCTTCCTGTTCAAACATAGGTCGTAGAGAACATAGCTGTCGATACCCACTTGATCGGCATCGCCAAAGCCACTTGGGGCTATATGATCGTATTCGAATCTTAGCTTAACCCCTTTGGAACGGCTTACTGATCGTGTCCGAATCAGAAGCCTCAAAAAGTTTTATTCTATCTCGGGTAAAGTTTATTGCAGCCACAATTACTTAACTCGAGACCTTTTGGGGATTATATCTCAAATGTATATAAGTGTTTTATGATTAACCCGGCTTGACTTTTGACTATAAGTCGCCAGCTTATGACAACCATCATTTATATGGAAACATTGGCTTCTAAGGATTGGGTTATCACCCTTATTACGCAGGTCATGTAAACCGGCAGTACAAATTCAATATCACAGTGGTCATTTGGGGGTTTCTTGTTCAAACATAGGTCGTATTCGAACCAAAGAGAACATAGCTGTCGATACCCACTTTGATCGGCAACGCCAATGCCACTGGGGGCTATATGATCGTGTTTGAATTTTATCTTAAACCCTTTGGAACGGTTTACTGATCGTATTCGAATCAGAAGCCTCAAAAATTTTATCCGTTTTTATACAATCGCAAGTATTTGAGTTGTCATAAATATCATACGTGCCGGCTCTTACAGACTTGAGTTATCAACTTCACTGTCTGGGTCACATAAGCCGGCGGTATCATTCAAAGGATCATAAGGATCTTGTGATCTACTTGTGTGCACGATAAGACTACTTTTGGGTGGTTACCCGCCCTGGCTTTTGATGTTAAGTCGCCAGGGCATATGTTGTTTAAACTCTTTGCAGGGTTTGCAGAAATATGACATATAAATTATTAAGTTCAAGCTCATTACCAAAGTTGATGCTTCAAAATGATTATTCGTTCTGGATTTTTCTCAAAGGCTATAAGCCGCCGGGTTATAAAAATTCCGGCTTACAATGGAGGTGTATTAAATCGCCATCGGCCAAGAGCCACCGGGTATTTAAACTCTGGATTTACTTATCAACAGATGAGGTATTCAAAGTCGCTTTGGCGCAATGGCTATTATTTTATTAATGGATATGATTTATTCTACAATGGAAGGAATAGTCCCGAGTCGCTGCAGGCTTACGACCCGGCACTTGGGGGCTACATTATTCAAATTGAGGTTACATCAAATATGCAAGCCTCATGTCGCTGCAAGCATGCACCATGACACTTGGGGGCTAATGCAAAGTCATTTTTGTTCACCTCATTGAAGACCCAACTCATCACATCGTAATGAGCCGGCCCTTGGGGCTACCAATTGCTCCTGTCAAAAATTCAAGGTACACAAACATTAATCCATTATATTGTACAGTTCACTATTCAGTTGGTAGAGTACAAAGCTCTTAACCTTGTGGACGTGGGTTCAAGCCCCATGGTGGAGATTATATTATATGATGTTATTATAAATTATATACAAAGTCCCAGCTTAGTATTATCTTACTAAGCCGGCCCTTGGGGGCTACACATTGTTGTTCAAGTTTACATGGTTATATTTACAAAGTCCCTGCTCATTATTGCATAATGACCCGACCCTTGGGGGCTACACTGGTTGAAGTTTTTTATGAGCATAAGGCAATTTCAAGTCCCAGGTTGCTGCAAGCATGACAACCCGGCACTTGGGGGCTACATATATGGAGTATTCAGTTTTTACTAGTGACTGAGTTGAACATGGATTTCTTCGAAGTGGCAGTAATTATATGGAAACAAGTCTCAAATCATCACTTTGTTATGTTCAAGACTTGGGGGCTACAGGTAATATGGATATAAGGGAGAAATATCTTTCAATTTTCAGTTTTGAGTAAACCAGATTGACCCGGCATCACCAATCATTATGACTCGTTGTCTGCAACAATCATAACCTGCGTCATCAATAATCATGAACCGGCATTGGCAACAATCATGAACTGGCGTTGGAAACAATCATGACCAGGAATTATCAGTTTTTATAACCCGGTGATTTTGGAAATCAGAGATCGGCAAGTTCGATATTTTCAAACCGGCTGAATATCATATGAGTATTTCGAGACCAATATTTCTTAAGCCGGCGCTTTGGAAGCCGACTCAAGTCGATTATTCTTCACAATATTTCTCTATGAGACACCAACGTCAGCAATTTGAGTATGAAGATGGTTTATTGACCCGGATTTTTTAGAAGGAGGAAATGACAAGGACTTAAGGATGATCAAGTGCCGGCTTACAAGAATATTAACCCGGAGCACAGCCTATCAATTTTGTTCTTGTATTTATTTTGCAGCATAAGTTTACCATGGATAAATCCAAGCTAAACTGGGGGCTAATGTCGGGGTTATACCCCGCGGTATGACCCGGCCAGAGTTATGACCCGACCAGACTTGGCGATTCACCGGAAGACTCGGCTGTAGCTAGGCGACTCACTGGCGATCTTCCTGGACATTGTGACTCACTGGAGACCCAGCGGGCGGGTCAAACGGACGATAAGGCCCAAGGCCCAGTAGGCCGGTTCATGTGATGGTGGGCCGACTTAAGAAGAAAGGTGTAAGGAATATTTCCCATACAAGGAATCAAGACCCGGACTTGTATCCGGCTTGTAGTAGAAGATAGGCTAGTCCTAGTCCTACTAGGACTTCACATGTAACCCACCCCTCTAACTTATTGTCACATCCCTAGCTTCTGGTGCTGCCTGGTGTGTGCATCATGTTTAAATTCTGAAACTTGAACTGAGGAATTTTGGAAGCCTCAAAAACTTAAATAAAAGAGGGGCAAAAACCCTAGAAATCTCATTCATTGCTCCAAAATGCTCTTCTTAAATGTTTGATAATTTTTGGTAAGGGTTCTGGTCCCAACCAAAATATTGAACATTTTTAAGGATTTATTTTTGGGACTTTGGATTTAATTCATAAGCTATTTGAATTTGAATTATATTCATATAATTAGAATATAATTTCAAATACCCCTGAAATATTTTATAAGCTTTTGGAAAAGTCCATCTAGCAATATAAAATATTCAGAGGAGTTTTTGGCATTGTTTGAATTATTTTAAATTCAAAACAGTGGCAAAATAAATTAAATAAAACAATCAGAACAAAAAAATAAAAGAGCAGAAGCCTACCTGGCGCTTACCTGTCCAGCCCAGCCGGCCCAGCTCCTCCCGCTGGCCCAGCCCACCGCCGCCTCCCTCCCCTGTCGTCTTCCTCCCTGCCAGGAGGACGGGCACGCGCCCGGCGCGCGCGGCCACGCACCCCGGCCACCTCCTGCTTCCCGGCCACCTCCTGCTTCCCCCCGGCATCCCTAGTGACGCCACGACGAGGCCTCGTGTCCCCTCGCTCCTCTTCCTCCCCCGCTGCATCCCCTCTCTCCTCTGCTCCCTCTCTCTCGCCCGAACCCGAACGCAGCCATCGCTGCCGACTAGAACCACCGCGGCCACAGGCCCTCCCTCGCCTCGCCGACGTGTCCATGGCCTCCGCCTCGACGCCCTCATCCTCCCCGTCGACTCACTCGACGCCGGACGCCTCAAAACACCGTCAGCGGTCTCTTCTTCATCGCCGGCCGCCGCGGATATCCATCGTCGACTCGTCGCCGTCCGGCCTTCCCCGAGCCCGCTTCGACGTCTGCTGCAACCGCCGTGAGCCACCGAACCTTTTCCCCCTCTCCCTTCTCGCTCTCGTGCGCCGTAGCCGCCACACCTTGCTCGCCCGTACGCGCCGCCGCCTGTGACCGCCGCCGACGAGTCTCCGGCCACCTAGCGGTCCGGCCGTCGTGCTCAACTCCCTTCCCGCGCCATGTAGAGCACATAGGTGCCCCGCACGAGTCTCCCCGGCCACCGTAGCGTCGACCCCGAGCTCACCCGAGCTCCGGCGACCGCCAAGGTCGACGCCGGCGACAACTCCGGCCACCCCCGCACCCAACGCCTGCACCACTTGACGCGCGAGTCCACCAGCTTCGCGTAGATGCCCTTCGCCGGCCGTTTGGTCGCCGGAGATGCAAACCCGAGGCTCGCCGCCGCGGTTGGCCTCGCTGGCGTCAAGTCGCCGGTGGGGTTGACCCCGTTGACAGTTGACTTGCTGGGCCCAGTTTGACCCTGGGTCACTGACGTGTGGGCCTCTGGCCACTAACTAAATTAGGATTAGCACTAACCGGATTAGTTAAACTAATTACCCCCTGCTGACACTGACATGTGGGCCCTAGTGCCCTAATCTTTAATTAAACTAAACTAAACCCCCCCTGTTTAACTCGTGTCACTGACGTGTGGACCCCACACGTCAGGTTTGACCGGACCAGCCCCTGTTGACCTGTGACGTCATGCCAACGTCATGCTGACGCAATAAGTATTTTCTGGATTTAATATTATTCAGGAAATTCCAGAAAATGCCTAAAACTTCAATAAATCATAGAAAATTAACCGTAACTCCAAATTAAATAATTTATATATGAAAAATTATCAGAAAAATTCAAGGAATCCATCTGTACCATTTTCATGCATGTTAGAACAACTTATCACTACTGTTTAGGACAAATGAATTAAATGGCATTCGAATAATCACATATGGAGTTTGAATTTGAATCTTGGATTCAAACCAACTTCATTTAATCTGGTTTTAGGTGCATTAGCCCAAAACACATTCATATTGCCATGTCATAGCATGCATCATATTGTGCATTGCATTGATCGTGTTTTTCTGTATTTGCCGGTAATTGTCCCCTCTCGATAGACGTGTACCGACGATGTGATCGATGACACCGATGAAGAGCTATATTATCTTCAGAAGTGCCAGGCAAGCAAAACCCCCATGTTCATTCCGATAAAATCCCACTCTCTCGCTCCTGCTCTTTTTACTGCATTAGGACAACAACGACATATTTGTTACTTGCTGCGGTAGCTGAACCCCTTTATCCTTTGCATGACCTGTCATTGCCACAGTAAATAGATGAAACCCACTAGCATGAGTAGGAGTTGTTTGAGCCCTGATGTGCCTACTCATTCATGATTGTTTGTCATGCCTGCTACTGCTTAGAGTTGAGTCAGGTCTGATTCATCGGGGATGAATCAGAGGCGTGTGAACATGTCCTACTGTGTGTGAGCTAAGTGTGTGAACACGATTTGGTAAAGGTAGCGGTGAGAGGCCATGTAGGAGTACATGGTGGGTTGTCTCATTGCAGCCGTCCTCAGGAACTGAGTTCTGTGTTTGTGATCCATGATCAGCTACTACCACACATTGGAATGCTTAAGTGCCCCTCTCGACTTATTAATCAACTTGATCTCTGTCCAGGAGTTGCAACTAGTTTCTGGTGTTTGTAGGTAGTGTTAGTAGTCTACCAAGTGGCACCCGGTACAGGTGGGCTTGGGACAGACTAGGCACAGTGGCACGGTGTACCAAGTGGCACCCGGATGGTGGGCTTGGGAACCCTGCTCACATCGTTTGGGGCCGTGAGCGACACCCCGGCCGGATCTCCTTGCGGATGGAACCCGAATAGGCGATAAACCTGGACTAGAGACTTGTTCGGTTAGTCAGGTCGTGGCCGACTCCCTCGCCCGGCTTCCGCTTGAAGGTTGCCGAGGTACATGACGTGTACAGGGCGGTAAGTGGCGAGAGCGTGTGTGAAGAAGTACACCCCTGCAGGGTTAACATCATCTATTCGAATAGCCGGATTCCTCGGATATGGAAACTTGGACCCCTTGTACAGTTCATAGACAAGTGAAAGTGGATACTCTAAAATATGCAAGATAAGCGTGAGTGCTATGGATGGCGTTCTCGTAGGGAGACGGGAGCGGATCCATAGTGGTGTATTGATATGGTGAATATGTGGACTCGTGTGCGCCACCTCAAAAGAGTTACTTGCAGTCGTAGTTCAGGATAGCCACCGAGTCAAAGCTGGCTTGCTGCAGTTAAACCCCACCATCCCCTTTGTTGATAATGATGCATATGTAGATAGTTCTGATATAAGTCTTGCTGGGTACATTTGTACTCACGTTTGCCTATTTTATGTTTTTGCAGAGAGACTTCAGTCTCACTAGTAATTCCGCGTGGTCTTCGACGTTTAGCTTGTTACCTCAGCTACGATCTTGTGCCCTTGGCAGGATCTGGTAGATAGTCAGGCTTCTCAGCCTTTTTCATTTATAGTTGTCTGTACTCAGACATGTTAAGCTTCCGCATGTGCTTTGACTTGTATGCTCTGATTGTTGGGTCATGAGACTCATGTTTGTAATATCTCGCTCCTCGGAGCCTATTGAATAAATTACTTGAGTCGTAGAGTCATGTTGTGATGCCATGTTGTATTTGCACATATCGAGCATATTGTGTGTATGTTATTGAAATGCTTGGTATGTGTGGGATCTGACCATCTAGTTGTTTATCTTTAGTAGCCTCTCTTACGGGGAAATGTCTCCTAGTGTTTCACTGAGCCATGGTAGCTTGCTACTGCTTCGGAACACTTAGGCTGGCCGGCATGTGTCCTTCTTCGTTCCTGTGTCTGTCCCTTCGGGGAAATGTCACGCGATGATTACCGGAGTCCTGTTAGCCCGCTACAGCCCGGTTCACCGGAGTCCTGCTAGCCCAGTGCTACAGCCTGGATTCACTCGCTGATGACCGACACGTTCGATGCTGGGTCATGGATGCCTGTCCCTGTAAGTCTGTGCCACTTTGGGTTTACGACTAGCCATGTCAGCCCGGGCTCCTTATCATATGGATGCTAGCGACACTGTCATATACGTGTGCCAAAGGCGCAAACGGTCCCGGGGAAAGGTAAGGCGACACCCGTGGGGATACCGTGCGTGAGGCCGCAAAGTGATATGATGTGTTACATGCTAGATCGATGTGGTACTGAGTCGGGGTCCTGACACATATAAAGAGGGGCAGGGCTCCCCAAAGAGGGAGAGGCAACAAGAACAATCTCTAGGGCTAGATACAAAGAGTCGGCTTACCGGCGACTCTCTCGTGACCATAATGAGACCTAGCCACAAACAGCATGTAGGGTTATTACCGGATGATGTTTCCCGGGGCCTGAAGCTGTCTAAATCCTTGTCTTGCGTGTTGCGTCTCTCGTCCTGATCAACCCCTCTCAAGCTACCACATAGATGTGTTGGCCTCGCGACTAAGTCCTGACACTAAGGACATCTGCCGTGACAATTCCACGACACCAAGCTTTTCAAAGAAAAAGTCAAACGCTGGCATGATAAGAGGATACAAAAGCGTGAGTTTAACGTAGGAGTTTATGTGTTATTATTCAACTATCGTTTAAGAGTTTTTGCAGGAAAACTTCTCTCAAAATGGGAAGGTCCCTATGTTATCGAGGAGGTCTATCGTTTTGCTGCCATAAAAATCAACAACTTCGAAGGCACAAATCCGAGGGTGGTAAACGGTCAAAGAATTAAACACTATATTTCAGGTAATCCAATCAATGTTGAAACTAATATTATTGAAACCATAACCCCTGAGGAATACATAAGGGACACTTTCCAGAACGTTCCAGGCCCTGAAAAGGTATAGGTATGTGGTAGGGTAAGTAAACCGACTCCAAAACAACTCCAATGGCAATTTTTATCAGTTTTGGATTATCTAAGAATTTTAGGAAGAAAGAAGTAGTCTGAAAGGGACACGAGGCTCCCACGAGAGTGGAGGGCGCACCCCCTGTCTTGTGGGCACCTCGTGTGCCTCCCGGACTCCGTTTTCTTGTATGTTACGTATTTTGGTCGGTAAAAATTCATTATATATACTCCCGAAGGTTTTGACCACCGTATCACGCAAATATACTCTATTTTCGTTTCAAGCTGTTCCTGTTGTAGAATTAAGCAAGATGTCTTCTAAGGAGTCAGTTGGGGAGAGTCGAGTGTCTCACCCAACGCCAGGTCCGGGAGCGAATAGCAATGCCTACCACTTTGGACCATCAACGGAGGATGAGATGGAGGCTGATTTGAAAAGGATAGATGCCATGGAAGAAGATCAAGAAGTCACCTCTCGTCTCTGAGCAGAATTCATGATGGGGGAACTACCGAGTGTGGCTGTTTCAGCTTCGGTCATCCCTTCCAACTCTAGATTTCTTTCTTATGAAAATATGAAAAAGAGTTTCACTTGTTCTCCAGAAGCTATGCAACATCCTTGGGTAAAAGGAGCTTTGGCCGTTACGGGCAAGCTCCGTAAAGAAATTATGGATCTCAAACAACAAGACAATAAGCTCGAGGAGGAGAACCGTATCCTGAAGGGCATCATCGCCAAGAAGATCATAACACCAACCGTGAAGAAGGAGAAATAATCACGCGGGTATGGGCACTCCCCTTGGCAAATGCCAAGCTTGGGGGAGGTGCCCCGGTATCGTATCACCATCACACTCCTATCTTTACCGCTGACGGTGTCCTGGACTAGGGGGTACTCACTACGTCGTCTCCTGATTAGTTAGATTGGGCGGAGGACCCCCATGGACGTATACTCATGGGCCAGTTCGGACAGTTGCTGCATACAAGGAAGATTCCACAAGACTTGGTGATCAAGACAAGGACTCCTCCCCCACCGGCGTATTCGGCTAGGACTCTTGTTACCCTAGGCCTATGGTACATTATATAAACCGGGGCTAGGCTAGTCGATAGATTATTATGACATTACTCATCATACCTCTAGGGTTTAGACCACAACATATGATCTCGGGGTAGATCAACTCTTGTAACCCCTATACTCATTATAGTCAATCAAGCAGCATGTAGGGTATTATCTAATCAAGAGATCCCGAAGCTGGGTAAAATCCCGTGTTCATGTTACCATCGATCCTAAGACGCACAGCTTGGGACCCCCTACCTGAGATTCACCGGTTTGACACCGACATTGGTGCTTTTATTGAGAGTTCCGCTGTGTGATCGGCAAAAGGATCAATGGCTCGACTGCAGGTCAACTGCGACATCGGTTTCTTCGTCACCAGGTCGACTAGTCACCTTGGCTTGACCGAGGGCTGCGCCCTACCTCCGATCGTCATGTTCGGATGAGGGCTTTCATTAACATCAACTCCGATCTCTATCAAGATCATGGAGGAGTCATTCATGGAGCTCGGGGGCTCAACGTCAACATTGCCCTCGGACGACCGTACTGTTTTTCTGGACAGCAAAATCGTATCCGCTGCCACCGCCTCTTCGAGTGTCGCCTAGACGATTGCTTCGGTAAAATTATGCAGAATTAAGTCCACAACAACCCTGCAAAAATTTCTTCGAGTTTCGATGGAGGAATCTCCGGCAATCTCCGACATACCTGAGCCCTGTTGAATCTGGACGAGAATCCGGACGAGTTTGGAGCAGGGTGTCTAGCACTAGCTCGGACGTCCTTTGGAAGATCGAACCGTTGATCGGCTGAGGAATTCCCATATATATCACCTGCCAAGAATTCAGCTCGATCCGACCGTCCAAACTTCGGGAACCTTCCGATTAGTGCACCACTGTTCGGATCTGTTTTCTGTGTGAGAACGAATCTGACCCAAGTTCATCTTCTTTACGAACGGGATTTCAGACATCCTTTTTGAAGGACGTTTTCGTATGCGGTATTGTGTTTTATTCTCAAACACATCCCATTATTATTTAAACTATTTTTACAATACAATTTTCACCATCGCGCCGGTTTCAAACCGGCCCGACAACATCACTCCACGACGGCCGACCTGCGCTAGACACGTCGTCGCTTTGTTGAGCCGAGCTCAACTTCTTCGGATCATCATCTTGGCTGGCCGAACAATAGTTTGGCATCTCAAAGGATAAATCGTCACCAATATCGCCTCCCCATGGATTACACGGAGCGGGCACACCGACATCGCTGCACGGTCACTTCTTCAAGCCAGCATTAATCACGTCACAAGCTATGACCTGCGTCGGCATGGCCGAACTGTTGCTTCAACGAGCTGATGTCCATCACGCCGAACTACTTCAACACCTCGGCTGACACATCTCCTCACCGACCTGCTCCGTCTCCTCGCCTGGACTGAGGGCTTCGTCATCCGTTAGGAGACTCCGGCGTAACCGTCCGACCAACTTCATTACATTAGCTGGACCACGGGCTTTGCCTTGGCGAGCCAGCCATTGCCGGCATCGTCATGCCTTCGCTTCATCACCCATTAGGCAATGGATGTGCGGATCGAGTCCCAATTTTGGGAGTAACCTTTCTTCGGACCGCTACAACAAATAAACCAGGTGCTATTAATCCCAGCATTTTTTGCTTGTTTGGGTTTATTTTTTCCTAGGAATTATTACTCTGCTTTGTTCCATCATCTATACACAGGCGTATCAAATGGGGGAAGCATTAACGACGGTCGCTTGGTGGTTCGGTCAGTTTCCGTACATAGTTCGGTGAATGCCGTATCTGGAACTTGGACCGACCTGTGAATTCGGGCTTTGCCACGCCTTTACCACATCACGCCCTGCATCGACATTGACCTCGACGCTCAGGCCATATCTCTCTCATTATTTACTTCACTTGTATTAAACAAGTAGAAGATTTTTTTACTATATATACATTATTATCTTTATTTGTCATTACTTTTTGGTTTGCACTATTTTTTCTGTGCAGCTAATTGACTCAGACTGAGCCGCGCTGTCGCCTCCTTCAACCGAATTGTGTTGTCGCCTTGGCGCGCCGACCTGCTCCATTATCGCGGCTGGACTGAGGGCCTCATATTCTCGGAGTGCCGAACTCTCGGCTTGGCCACCTGGGGACCAGCCTGAGAGGCTGGAACCTTGTCCCGCATCAAGCTCGGACCGCGTCATCAATGCCGAACACATTAACTAGCTAAGTCGCTCTTATGCTCAAAAACTTCCAGTTTAAATTTTTGTTCGGCTCGACCAAGCATTATAACATTTTTGGCAAAAGATTGTTTGCGAAAAAACTCTTTGTCATAATTGGGGGCTCCCTTGCTGGAGCTTTTCCTCTTGCATATGATAATAGTTGTATGACTTTGTTCCTTGTTCGTGTATTACGCCACAATATGCACCATATTGACCTAAGTGATTTGCAAGCTGGGTTGCCTGGCTCCTGTGTTTACCCATACGTTCCCGATTGTTCGGCTAGGGAGTAAAGGGAGCACCTCTGCGATTGTCACGACCGGTTCTTCCGAGCTCTGACCTCAGACTGGGTGAAGCCAAAAGCTAGCGCTCTTATTGTTTTCAATCATGGTCGGCACACAAGGAACTCATGAGTACAAAAAATCTATTGCACAAGTCTCATAATAACAATGAGCAACCGAAGAAAGGTATCGATGGGGGTACTATTTTCTTCGAAGATGCTTCTTACACTTCGTTAGTAATATAGCATAAGTTCCCTGAGCGCGCTTTGTCTGTTACAACCTTATGGCCTGATTGCCTGGTTATCGGAAACACCGTTGATATTCTCGACAGATGGAGTACATAACACTTTTCGTCCTTTGGCCGAAGAGGGAGAAGCCGATGGTCGGTTAAGACGTGTTCAAAGTTCGGGTGAACACATATATGATATAAGTAATTCGGTACATACAATCATTATACATAAAATTCTTTTTACCCCAGTCACTTGGGGGCTCTTAAATTTATATGAGCTGATTTATAATAAGTGTTCTTCTTCCTAGTCGTTGCAAAGTTTTTTTTTCTGTCACTCCTTTTTTCGACGCAAGTGTGTGGTCAATAGCCCAATTTCTCTCTCATCCACCTTCGGGATAGGAGGTTGAAGCCGTAGGCTGACCCGCTTGAAGTCTTGAGATAGGATGTGTCATGTTAAAGCACGACAGAAGCACAATTTTTCCTCTAAGACCAATTTTCTGATTGGCACCGAACAATTAATCTAGTTCGGACATCGGGTTTTTACTGACGTTTTTTAGTTTTCCAATCCTATGGCACTTTTCAACTATTTGTGTGTTTTCCGCATAAGTCTCGCAGTGCAACACCGGACAGCTTTAGAGATTCGGCAAAAATTCTCGGATATTGCTATATATGCATCAGTTTCAAATTGTGTCTTCGATCGATAGTTGGGTTGCCCGGCTCCTGTGCTTGCCTCCTACATTCCGCTTTGTTCGGTTAGGTGTGCAAAAGGAGAACCACTGCGATTGTGCTTCCAGCTCGCATGGTTAAGCACCTCGGTGGAGAAAGCCGAAAACTGATTGTCACAATAAAGCATAAACCGGTCAGCGATTCGATGACCATATTAAATGACGAGCCGTTCATATCATTGGCCGAAGTGTTTACGGTGTGACCTAGGCGGTCGCCGAACACTAAGCGGGGGGCTACTTGCTGTCCTCCCAACTTTAAGCTCCTATGACTAAGTGAAAGTCATAAAGCCCGCATATCTGATTGCCTCGTTTCCGCCAACACAACCGCCTTCGGGCACCGAGATGTCGGCTAGGGGTTGTTTTGTTATTTCGGAAACACCCTACGTAGCATCTACAAGGGGGTAGAAGCCAGCGATGGGCCACATTCAGATTATAAATGGTCGCAACGGAAGTGAAATTTTGGGTTCATCTAGACCATAGAGTTTGGAAGCTTTTCCCGAACTAAACCCTCATTATTTTCCTCACACATCGATTGGAGTTGAGGTTTCAAGATCATGCTTAGCATGACAACCCAAAGAAAGGAACCGATAGAGGGACTATTTTCTTTGGACGATGTTTCTCATGTTAAAAATATAATATAACATGTCTCTCTGTGTACCTTTGTTTATAAAACCGTATGGCCGGATTGCCTTGTTTGCCGCAAATCTTTGCCCTCATAAAGGCTTTATAAAGTGGGACAAACACTCCCCGGCTACTGGCCGAGGAGGTTGAAGCCGATGGCCGGTCAACAAAGTTTTGTACAATGAGGATCCGAGCATTGATGATGTAAAGTACTTGGATACATAGAATCATTACACATAATTTGTGATTTTACTTTGGACATCGATCCATAATTCGGCCACCCGTGCCCACATTAAGGCTCGGGGGCTACTGGGCTTCGTGCTTATTATTTACAAATATTAAAGGGGTACATCGATCCCCTGATCTGGTGTCGCCACCCGACCAGTGTCTCGGGGGCTACTGCATTGCTTGTCCAATGCAGAAAATTTAAAGTGCAATATAGTTTTTGAGGAGATTATTATCCTCAGGTTGGTCGGCCGCACCCAACCCGAGTCTCGATGACTTTGCATACCACGTTTCTATTCCTATGTATGCTGCCGAGCTAGGAGTTGATCCTCAGGCCAAATTCGCGCATCGACCTGAGTCTCAGGGGCAACTAGGATCAGCGGTTTCATGTTTTCCTTCAGGTGCATCCCGGGTTTTAGACCGATGCACACACCTTGAGCGCTACTGGCTATATATCTCGGCAGAGAATAAATCGCACTAATCAAAAAATCAGCCCGCAGCCAGGGATGGTGCACCACCTCGGAAGCAGTCTGGCATTAAGCTCGGGCGCCAGTGGCTGGCTCCATATAGGGCATTTCCGGCATTAAGCTCGGCTAAACTCCTTCAACTTTTTGAACCCAGATGACCTATGACATCTCGGGTATAGTCCGGCATTGGAGCTCGGATACAGTCCGGCGTTGGAGCTTGGACATAGTCCGGCGTTAGAGCTTGGATACATTCCGGCGTTGGAGCTCGGAAGCAGTCCGACGTTGGTGCTTGGCTGCAAAAGATACCTCGAATGCAATCCGGCGTTGGAGCTCGGACGCAAGAGGACACTGCCGCCCGGGAATAACTTCAAACTTGAGGTGTGGCATAATAATAACAAGGCATTGATAAAGGCTGGAAACATAAAGTGGCTCCTTGGATACCCGACATATAAACTCTTCGGATTTACTTCGCGATCCTCAAGATCGGAGATGAGAAGATTTGCTGAACCAGTTTTCAAGACCGACGACTGAAGATGAAGAACAGTTTGGAAGAATCGAGGAGCGTCCCCAACTTGAAGTCCGGTTCAGGGGGCTATTGACGGTGTCCTGGACTAGGGGGTACTCACTACGTCGTCTCCTGATCAGTTAGATTGGGCCGAGGACCCCCATGGTCGTATATTCATGGGCCAGTTCGGACAGTTGTCGGATACAAAGAATATTCCACAAGACTTGGTGATCAAGACAAGGACTCCTCCCCCACCGGCGTATTCGGCTAGGACTCTTGTTACCCTAGGCCTATGGTACATTATATAAACCGAGGCTAGGCTAGTCGATAGATTATTATGACATTACTCATCATACCTCTAGGGTTTAGACCACAACATATGATCTCGGGGTAGATCAACTCTTGTAACCCCTATACTCATTATAGTCAATCAAGCAGCATGTAGGGTATTATCTCATCAAGAGAGCCCGAAGCTGGGTAAAATCCCGTGTTCATGTTACCATCGATCATAAGACGCACAGCTTGGGACCCCCTACCCGAGATCCGCCGGTTTTGACACCGACAACCGCTTTATTTAGTTTGATCCTTTTAGTAGTATCTTGATCTAGTAGTTTTGATATCAAGTAGTTCTGAGTTTTGCTTTGTGATCTCTTTTTGTATTCGTGTCCGTGAGCTATCTATAATAAAGATTGGTGCCGAGTCAAGGGCTTTGCTATGTGCTATGATCTTGAGAAAGTAGAAAGAACAAAAGAGTTCATATTGATCTTACGGATAGTGATAACTTCACACATAGAAAGTATGAGGCATAAAAATTGTTGAGAGTTGATGAACATAGCCTTGGTCATCGTTGCAATTAATAGGAAGTGATAAGGAAAGAGGAGTTCACATATAGATATATTATCTTGGACATCTTTTATGATTGTGAAGCACCCATTAAGTATGACATGCTAAAAGAGTTGATGTTGGACAAGGAAGACAATGTAATGGTTTATGTTTTCCGACATCTCAGTGAAAGTATATTGTCATTGACCTTCCAAACATGTTGAGCTTGCCTTTCCCCCCTCATGCTAGCCAAATTCCTTTCCCCCCACCATACCTACTTATGAATTGAGTAAGATCCTTCAAGTAAGTTGTCATCGGTGCAAGCAATAAAAATTGCTATCTAAATATGTATGACTTATTAGTGCAGAGAAATAAGCTTTGTACGAACTTGTTGTGGAAGTAATAAAAGCGACGGACTGCATAATAAAGGTCCACATACAAGGGGCAATATAAAGTGACGTTCTTTTGCATTAAGATTTTATGCATCAACCCTAAACGCGCATGACAACCTCTACTTCCCTCTGCGAAGGGCCTATCTTTTACTTTATGTTTTTACTTTATGCTTGAGTCAAGGTGATCCTCACCTTTCCCTTTTTATTCTATCCTTTGGCAAGCTCCTCGTGTTTGAAACATCATGATATATATATCCAATTGGATGTAAGTTAGCATGGGCTATTATTGCTGACATCACCTAAAGGTGAATACGTGGGGAGGCAACACAATAAGCCCCTATCTTTCTCAGTGTCCGGCTGAAACTCTATAACCACAAGTACTGCGTGAGTGTTAGCAATTGTAGGAGACTACGAGATAGTTGAGTATGTGAGCTTGCTGAAAAGCTCTATTATTGACTGTTTATGATGTTACGATAAATTGTAATTGCTTCAATGACTGAGATTATAGTTTGTTAGTTCCCAATGAAGTTTTTGAACCATACTTGACATTGTGAATTGCTTGTTACTTGAGCATAGGAAATCATATGACAAAATCTATATATGTTGCTGTTATTAGAATGATCATGATGCCCTCATGTCCGTATTTTATTTTTATCGACACCTCTATCTCTAAACATGTGGACATATTTTTCGATTTCGGCTTCCGCTTGAGGACAAGCGAAGTCTAAGCTTGGGGGAGTTGATACATCCATTTTGCATCATGATTTTATTTCAATATTTATTGCATTATGGGCTGTTACTACACATTATATCTCAATACTTATGGCTATTCTCTCTTATTTTACAAGGTTTACCATGAAGAGGGGGAATGCCGGGAGCTGGAATTCTGGCTGGAAAAGGAGCAAACGTTGGAAACCTATTCTGCACAGCTCCAAAAGTCCTGAAACTCCATGAAACAACTTTTTGGAATTAATAAGAATTTCTGAGCGAAAGAAATAGGCCAGGGGGCCCACACCCTGTCCAGGAGACAGGGGGCGCGCCCCCCTATAGGGCGCGCCCCCTATGTCCTGGCCCCCCTAGTGGGCCTCCGGCGTCCATCTTCTGCTATATCATCACTTTTACCCTGGAAAAAATCATGGGCTAGCTTACAGGATGAAACTACACTTCCCTCCGAGAGGGGGAAATCATACCAACATCATCACCAACGATACTCTCATCGGGAGGGGGTCAATCTCCATCTCTTCACCACCACCATCTCCTCTCAAAACCCTAGTTCATCTCTTGTATCCAATCTTGTATCAAAACCACAAATTGGTACCTGTGGGTTGCTAGTAGTGTTGATTACTCCTTGTAGTTGATACTAATTGGTTTACTTGGTGGAAGATCATATGTTCAAATCCTTTATGCATATTATTACTCCTCTGATTATGAACATTAATATGCTTTGTGAGTAGTTACGTTTGTTCCTGAGGACATGGATGAAGTCTTGCTATTAGTAGTCAAGTGAATTTGGTATTCGTTTGATATTTTGATGAGATGTACGTTGTCTTTTCCTCTAGTGGTGTTATGTGAACATCGACTCCATGACACTTCACCATTATTTGGGCCTAGAGGAAGGCATAGGGAAGTAATAAGTAGATGATGGGTTGCTAGAGTGACAGAAGCTTAAACCCTAGTTTATGCGTTGCTTCGTTAGGGCTGATATGGATCCATATGTTTAATGATGTGGTTAGGTTTACCTTAATACTTCTTTTGTAGTTGCGGATGCTTGCAGTAGGGGTTAATCATAAGTGGGATGCTTGTCCAAGTTAGGGCAGTACCCAAGTACCGGTCCACCCACATATCAAATTATCAAAGTACCAAACGTGAATCATATGAACGTGATGAAAACTAGCTTGACGATAATTCCCAATGTGTCCTCGGGAGCTCCTTTATTATTATTAGAAATTGTCCAGGCTTATCCTTTGCTACATAAAGGATTGGGCCACCTTGCTGCACTTTACTTACTTTATTTACTTGTTGCTCGTTACTATTTATCTTATCACAAAACTATCTACCACCGACAATTTCAGTGCTTGCAGAGAAAACCTTACTGAAAACCGCTTATCATTTCCTTCTGCTCCTCATTGGGTTCGACACTTACTTATCGAAAGGACTACGATAGATCCCCTACACTTGTGGGTCATCAACCCCGAACTTATAACATTATATGCATCAGCTCCGAATCATGTCTTGGGTCACTGGTTGGGTTTGCCTGGCTCCCATGTTTTGGTACCTTACATTACGCAATATTGGCTAAGGTAGCGCTGGGAGAACTACTGTCATTATGTCCCGGTTCTGCCGGACGAACACCTCAGTAGAGAAAGCCAAAAACCGACAGTCATGATAAGGCGAGAGCTGGTCAACTGTTCGAGAGGTTGCCAAATCTTTAAGGATTTATTCTGCATAAATGCCATAATAAAATGCAATGTGCGAAGGATCGGTCCATCGATCAGGCACTATTAGAGCCCCCGTGCGGTCTTCCGAACACCAGGGGCTGCACCGCCCATACTCGAATTCCTATGGCTAAGTGAGAGTAATAAAGCCCTATAGTCCGATTGCCTGGTTCGCTGTGCTGAATACCTCCTTCATGGACCCAAGAATGGGATAAAGAGTATTTAGGTTTATACCAAACACCCCCGTAGTTCCTACGTGGGGGCAGAAGCCGACGACTAGCCAACTCTCAAGACTAACATATCAAAAGGGCCGCACATGAATAGAATTTACACATAGCAGACACCTACGTATAAGTGACTCTGTTTTGCCTTACAAAGGATATCACATCTGCTTTCAGGAAAAAATAATGTCTTTGGTACATTCCTCAGCCACGAGGCGGGCGCCTTTCAGGACACCATCATAATATAGTTCGGGCTTGCGGTGCTCCTTCCCTTCCGGCGAACCCTCAGTCACCAGCTTATCAGCATCAAGCCTCCCCCAGTGCACTTTCACACGGGCAAAAGCCATTCGTGCCCCTTCTATGCAAACTGACCACTTGATGACGTCCAGCCGAGGCCAAGCCCTCACAATCCGCTTCACGAGCCCAAAGAAACTGCTCGGTATGGGCTCAGCGGGCCACAGCCTGATAATCAAATCCTTCATGGCTAGTTCGGCCGCCTGATGCAGTTCGATCAGCTGTTTGAGCTGGTCGACAAATCGCACCGGATAATTCGGCGCCAAATACTGTGACCAGAAGAGCCTTTCCGCAGTTTCCTTCTTCTCGGCTCGGAAGAATAGGGCAGCATCAGATATGCTGCGCGGTAAATCCGCAAATGCCCTTGAAAAAAATTAGGATTCAATGGGTCACCATGAATCTTCCGTGCGAAAGTGTAAAGCAATTTGAACAAACATACAAAACCCCTACCGTCCGCAATCTTCCGCGCCTCCTGAATATCCTTCAGCGCCGAGTGGTCTTCTTCCCGAACCTCATTCGCGGTTCGGACAGCTTGGGCGAGTTTGGCTTCTTTCAATGATAGACTCTGCTTCAAACTTTCGCTTCTCCCTACGGCCTCCTAAAGCTCTCGTTCAGCTTCCACGACTCTCACCTCGTATTTCTCATAGAGAACCTGCTCAGCGGCCGCTTTCTTTTCGGCCAAGGCAACGGCCTTCTTGAGCTCCTCAATTTTGGCATTTTCCCCTAGAGTGCGCGACATATTTACTCTAAGATAGTCACAACTACTTACTTGTGCTAAAACTTACTAACAGTTTCAGAACATACCTGTTGGTCCTCCAGCTGTTCTTCACTCGGTCGAGTTACTCTTCGGCCCGCACCAGACTCTGCTTGAGTCCAGACACTTCCATAGCATGAGAGGAGGCAGTCGCCGCAGACATCTGATTCATAAAATATATACGTCATTAGCTAGGTCTCCTGCGGACGGGAAGTTGATCCCCTGTCCGGTTCCTGTCCTCTCCGAACAGTGTATCAGGGGCTACTATCTATACTATGACAGTCTTCTATACATACCTCCAAGCCTTTTATAAGGCTGACGCAGGATTCATTCAGTCCGCTCTCGGCGGCCTGAATCTTTTCTATCACGACGCCCATAAGGGCGCGGTGTTCATAAATAATGGACGCACTTTCTAGTGCTGTCGATAGGCCGCCCAACACCTTTGGTTGGACGAAGGCTGCAGGCGGAGAAGGATCGCACACTCCAGTTGAGAGGGGCTGCCTGCCTGATCTCGGAGCCTTAAGGGCCTCCAGGACTTTGTCTGGCTGCGGACCAGATTCACGATGACCCCCATTGTCGACATTCTTGGGAACCGCCGCTCCCGCACGTCCGGCCTCCGAGGTACGCCCTCCCTGGCTCAGGCCCCTTTTGGACGACACCTCGGTGTCACAGACAGGCTCTTGGGAAGGGGCCCTTGGAGGTGTTTCACTCTCCAGGGCATCGGAACCCAATGAGTCCTCCGATGAGGCGTGTTGGGCCGAAGACCTCGCCGGACTGTAAAAAGCACGGTGCGAATCAAAATACTACATTCTAGTATATTATGGATACATGAATATGTTCGGATTTCGTGCACTCACGATTGTACCAGGGGCTGGTCCCTGGGATCCTCCTCCGGGCTGCTATCAGTAGCCGTGACGGACGCCTCGGGGACGGATGTTCTCCCCCTCTTACGCGAATCTGCCTCTAAGGATGAGGAGGCTGCCCTTTTCTTCCTCCCCTCATAGGGGACTCGGGCTCTTCTTCTTCCTCATCCTCTTCCTCTTCGTCCTCTTCCTCCTTGTTCTCTCCAGAGGAGGAAGGGTCACTGGAGTCTTTGGACTTCGTGTCCGAAGTGCCACGACGACGGAGACCGCTCCTGGTCTCCTTGGCCTTTTTTGTGGCCTCCTTCTTTGGCGCCTTGTAAGGCGCTGGGACCAGCATCTTCATCATAAGAGGTCCCGCCGGTTCTTCCGGCAGCGGGGCCGGACAATGAATCCGCTCCGCCACCTTTGTCCATTCCTGAAGGCAACCGTGGAAAGGCACGTTAAGAAAAACATCTCCTCTGGGACATACCAATGAAACATGGGAATAGCCAAGATATGATGGCGACTTACCGGGATGGCGCAGTGGGACAATTGGTGCCCGCGGTCTGTGGCCGAGTCCGGCCATGGTTTGCCGGACTTAATGAGCACCTTCTAGATGTCCTTGTGCGAGGAGCCGAAAAGCTCCCGCAGGGTCCGGTCCTCGGCCGGATCGTACTCCCACAAATCACAGCCTCTGTGCTGACAAGGAAGGATCAGGCGGACCAGCATCACCTGGACCACATCAACAAGCCTGACGGCCTTGTCCTCCATCCCTTTGATGCGCGCCTGGATCACAAACAGTTTGTCGGACGACGACCAGTTCACGCCCTTCTTGGGCCAGGATGTGAGTCGCAAAGGGGCTCCAGATCGAAACTCAGGAGCAGCGGCCCACTTTTTGCCGCGTGGCTCGGTGATATAGAACCACTGTTGCTGCCACTCCTTGACTTAGTCATTGAAAGTACCTGTCGGCCATACAACCTTGGGCATCCTTCACACCATGGCACCTCCGCACTCGGCATTTTCGCCATTCACCATTTTGGGCTTCACATTGAAGATCTTGAGCCATAGCCCGAAGTGCGGCGAGACGCGGAGAAAGGCCTTGCACACGACGATAAACGTCGAGATGTTGAGGAAGGAATTGGGGGATAGATCGTGAAAAACAATCCCGTAGTAATACATGATGCCGCGAACAAAAGGGTGGAGGGGGAACCCGAGCCCGCAGACGAAATGGGGGAGGAAAACGACTCCCTCATGGGGCTCCGGAGTAGGGATGATCTGTCACGCCGTTGGAAGTTGGTGGCCGATTTTCTTGGCCAAATATCTGGCCGCCCGCAGCTTTTTAATATCCTTCTCCTGGACGGAGGAGGCCATCCACTTGCCTCCTGCTCCGGGTCCGGACATTTTCGGAGGACCTTTTTTTGGTGGGGAGGATGAATGCTTGGGCGCTAGTGCTTGGGCGGAAGGAAAGGGGTGTGCGGAAGTAGAAGGAGGCGCGTGTAGAAGGGAGGAGGCTTTTTCCCCTTTTATCGAGGCGATGAAACTTTACGCCTCCCTGCTTGCCTAATGGAGCCTGCTCGTTCCCCACTTACCGTAATCGGTGGTACGGTTGGGTTACCCACGCCCGTATTGAAGAGGATCCCGCATTAATGGGACACGATCTCTGCTTTAACAAGACGTGCTAAAGAAACCGCCTCGCGATACGTATGGCAGGTTGTAAAAAACGGTTCGGATAAAAACCGAACCATGGCGTGATGTCACTTTTTGAAGAATTGTCAGCAGATTGGATTCATGGATTATTATTCTCTCTACGGTGGTATATGGGATTTATCTTACAAAGCCGGGCACGCTCCTTGTGTTCGGAATTAATTTTTGAGTATTCGGAGGTGGAACTCGCCTCGCAATGCGGAGACAACCTACGCGCCGGACTCATCATCATTGAAGCCTGGTTCAGGGGCTACTGAGGGAGTCCTGGATAAGGGGGTATCCGGATAGCCTTACTATATAATTTGGCCGGACTGTTGGACTATGAAGATACAAGACAGAAGACTTCGTCCCTTGTCCGGATGGGACTCTCCTTGGCGTGGAAGGCAAGCTTGACGATTCGTATGTAGATCTCCTCCCTTGTAAACCGACTCTGTGTAACCCTATCCCCCTCCGGTGCCTATATAAACCGAAGGGTTTAGTCCGTAGGACAGAACAACAATCACACCATAGGCTAGCTTCTAGGGTTTAGCCTCTCTGATCTCGTGGTAGATCAACTCTTGTAATACTCATATCATCAAGATCAATCAAGCAGGAAGTAGGGTATTACCTCCATCAAGAGGGCCCGAACCTGGGTAAACATCGTGTCCCCAGCCTCCTATTACCATTAGTCTTAGACGCACAGTTTGGGACCCCCAACCCGAGATCCGCCGGTTTTGACACCGACACCCGGTTTTAGCCAAGCAATTGTTTCATACTTTAGTATTCTCAAACTTTTTCAATCTTCACGCAATACATGAGCGTGAGCCATGGACATAGCACTATAAGTGGAATAGAATGGTGGTTGTGGAGAAGATAAAAAAGGAGAAGATAGTCTCACATCAACTAGGCGTATCAACGGGCTATGTAGATGCCCATGAATAGATACCAATGTGACTGAGTAGGGATTGCCATGCAACAGATGCACTAGAGCTATAAATGTATGAAAGCTCATCAAAAAGAAACTAAGTGGGTGTGCATCCAACTTGCCTGCTCATGAAGACCTAGGGCATTTTGAGGAAGCCCATCATTGGAATACACAAGCCAAGTTCTATAATGAAAAATTCCTACTAGTATATGAAGGTGACAACATAGGAGACTCTCTATTATGAAGATCATGGTGCTACTTTGAAGCACAAGTGTGGTAAAAGGATAGTAACATTGTCCCTTCTCTATTTTTCTCTCATTTTTTTGTGTGGGCTTCTTTGGCCTCTTTTTTTATTTGGGCTTCTTTGGCCTATTTTATTTTTCATAAAGTCCGGGGACTCATCCCGACTTGTGGGGGAATCATAGTCTCCATCATCCTTTCGTCACATGGGACAATGCTCTAATAATGGAAATCATCACACTTCTATTTATTTACAACTCAAGAAATTACAACTCAATACTTAGAACAAAATATGACTCTATGTGAATGCCTCCGCCGGTGTACCGGGATATGCAATGAATCAAAAGCGACATGTATGAAAGAATTATAAAGGTGGCTTTGCCACAAAGACGATGTCAACTACATGATCATGCAAAGCAATATGACAATGGTGGAGCGTGTCATAATAAACGTAATGGTGGAAAGTTGCATGGCAATATATCTCGGAACGGCTATGGAAATTCCATAATAGGTAGGTATGATGGCTGTTTTGAGGAAGGTATATGGTGGGTGTATGATACCGGCGAAAGTTGCGCGGCACAAGAGAGGCTAGCAATGGTGGAAGGGTGAGAGTGCGTATAATCCATGGACTCAACATTAGTCATGAAGAACTCATATACTTATTGCAAAAATCTACAAGTTATCAAAACAAAGTACTACACACATGCTCCTAGGGGAAGGGTTGGTAGGAGTTAACCATCGCGCGATCCCGACCTCCACACATAAGGAAAACAATCAATAAATAAATCATGCTCTAACTTCATCACATAACGGTTCACCATACGTGCATGCTACGGGAATCACAAACTTTTAACACAAGTATTCCTCAAATTCACAACTACTCAACTAGCATGACCCTAATATTACCATCTTCATACACTAGTAGAAAAACACCCATTAGTCCCGGTTCGTAAGGGCCTTTAGTCCCGGTTCATGAACCGGGACTAATGGGTCGTTACTAATACTTCCACCCATTAGTCCCGGTTCAAACACGAACCGGGACAGATGTGCCTCCACGTGGCCGGTCCGCCGAGCCCAGTCAGGGGGGCCTTTGGTCCCGGTTGGTGGCTCCAACCGGGACCAAAAGTTCATGTTTTTTTACAAATGTGGCTGCTTTAGGGGTTTTGGGGGTTATTTTTAGGTTGTGATTAGCTAGCTAAGAGAGAGAAGCGTCCTCTCTTATATCTTCGTCCTTGGTTTATCAACGCTGCTGCTATGTTCATTTCACCCGCTGATATAACATGCTCATGCATGCGCATCATACATCATCATATATAATAACAAGTCCTATGCATCATCATACAACTTCTACTCGTTATTAATAATAAGTCATACGATCATCATCCTCATAGTCATCGAACCCAACCCTACATAATTGTTCTTAGCACATGATCATCAGTATCAGGTAGGACCTAAACACCCTTAAGGTAAAATAGCATAAAACAATATAGACCCTGACTCTCCATTATGAAGAATGGCGATCATCCTATCTCCAATTCTTGCCCTTCGCTGCTTGTTGCTTCCAAGAAGCTCCTTACAACTGTCCATACATTTTTTCCATTCTTTGATTGTTATGTCTCCACTTCTTTTAGAAACCTGGTATGGACAGTTGAGATTCGTAGGACGACCTGGTTGTATGTTCAAAACATGAAGTCTACCATGCGTATACATCAGATGAGGCACACAATCATTCGGGATTATCTGTTGAAAAACATAGTAATAACTTCGTAGTTAGCAATGATGTACTAGTTTTAGAAGTGTGCAAAAAGATCATGGATGTCGTAATAGTAAAAAAATCTTACCAGGGTATCTCCATGGTAGTTACCGTAGTTCAACACGTGCACTAGTGGCACGTATTGACCATAATGTTGAGGAGTTTGATTGTAGATATTGTAATTCTCAAGATCAGTACAAAATGTGACCAGATGATTTTTCTCCTGATAAGTTAATTCGGAGCCTTCGGTGTAGTAGGTTCTGTCTACCGTCTTCCGCACATTCTTTGAAGAATGAAAATAAGCTGTCAACGGAGATAAGTTGTCAACTATTTTGAAATAAACAATATAAATTACTTAATAACTATGTTAAGCTCACATGGGGGAAGAATTGGAGGTGTATCCACAAGGACCCAAATCGAAGGTCTCTCTTGCTCGATTGTAGGATCACCAAGATCCATGGTGACAAGCATACCCTCATCAAGACCATACATCTTGCAAAGTGCTTCCCAATTTTTGCAACCAAAATGGGTTACACTCTGAGCATTGTACAGCTTTACTTGAAAATCCACACCATGATGGGTACTTAGGATAATTTTTTTGGTTTCAAAACTTTCATGGTCTTCAAAACCCATCCTCTCCAAGACCTAGCGTCTTGCAAAGCATGGGATAAGCTAGTCTAATTGGAAAAGATAAAAAATATTGTCATGATTACAATAGTTGAAGTCATGAGTAATTACGAAAAAAAACTATTATCGTCGGTTGCGTACCGTATGAACATCGAAGGTCTCCTCGAGCTTAATGCTGAAGCGACGATCTTCGTCCAGCTCAATGAACCTGTCGCAGATACCTCGGTCATCGTGGCACCAGTCGCACTCCCCCGGGCGGTTTTCGTTGTCCGAGCATGACATTTCCGGCCTATGTTCATAATTCAAATATTAAACTAGATTATTAATCACGGGTTGACTATCGGTGTTGTACGTAGCTCCTCCTTTCATTCCCGAGTGCATTATTACATCAAATTGTTTAGCACACGGGAATGAAGGAGAACTTATCCAATATGAGCATTCAATAAGCAAAACCAAATCATAAAATAAGCAAAACCAAATCATAAAATAAAGTAGTATTCAAATTAGCATGCATTCAATAATTATAAGCAAAAGTACATCATCTCTTGGTGTCCGTACATCATCGAATATTATCACTAATATAGCATCACTAATACAACTAGAACCGTAGCGCCCGACGCGTATCGACGCGGGCGGTGGACACCCAAAGATAAGGAACCATCACAGGATCATAGCTCCAGTGAGATCCCTAAAGAACCTGCCAGGTATAGCCGAACCTGCCCTCCAATGCAACCATGTAGCGACGGACGTGATCGTCCTCCTCGCTGACACGGTGACGTACCACCTCCGCGGTGTTCGGAAGCCTCGGACCGCCACCAAACAAGGATCGGGTCAACAATGGGCTGCCTCCTCACCAACCTACGTCCCCCGGAAGGTAGTACCTCCCAATACCAGCCCGGCGGAGCCCAGTCCCGAACATGGCCCTGATCAAGCAAGCCTCCACCGCCGAGTCGACGACGACGAGGATGCGGGATAGGCATCGCCGACGTCGATGCGGGAACTACTTCTATATATAGTTAAATAAAGTAGTTTTATTAATTAAATCAACTAGCTAGTTCAACTACTAAACATAAACTATAAATAAATAAAGTAGTACTTACTAAAAACAAACTACTTCTATATATAGTAAAATAAAGTAGTTTATTAAATCAACTAGCTAACTAGTTCAACTATATATGAAGCACTTACTATAAATAAAATAAAGTAGTACTTACTAAAAATAAACTAGTATTTTTCTAACTAATTATATTAAACACTTTCTCTTCTTATTTTTTTCATTTTTCTAAATACGTACTATGAACAAAAAAATCATTAAAGTTCTATAAACAAAATTACAACAGAAAAAATCATAAAGATTCTATGAACAGAAAAAATCATAAAAATTTGACATATTCGATCTTTGCATATATATGATAAAAAATCTATGAACTACACATCTAAATTACTACACATCCAACAAAAAAAATCTATGAACTACAAAAAAATCTTAAAAAAATCTAACAAAAATCATAAAAAATCTAACAAAAAAATCTACTAACAGAAAAAAAATCTAACATAATATGAACAAATTAATTACACAATCTAAATTACACAATATGAACTACATATCTAAATTACACCACATCTAATCTAACAAATAAATCTATGAACTAACAAAAAAATCTAAAAAAAATCTAACATAATATGAACAAATTAATTACACAATCTAAATTACACAATATGAATTACATATCTAAATTACACCACATCTAATCTAACAAATAAATCTATGAACTAACAAAAAAATCAAAAAAAATCTAACATAATATGAACAAATTAATTACACAATCTAAATTACACAATATGAAAGACATATCTAAATTTCTGCAAATCTAATCTAACAAATAAATCTATGAATTAACAAAAAAATCTAAAAAAATTCTCACAAAAATAAAATAAAGTTGCTCACGACTGGCGACGGCGACAGCGAGGTGCAGCAGTGCGGGCGGCGACGTCGGGGCGGGCCGCGACGGCGTCGGGGCGGCAGGGCTGGGCGACGGCAGTGGGGCGGGGCGGCGACGGCGCGCGTCGGGGCGGCAGGGGACGGCGTCGGGGCGGGGCGCCTACGGCGACGGCGTCGGGCGGCGACGGCGTCGGGGAGGGGCGGCGACAGCGTCGGGGCGGGGCGGCGACGATGTCAGGGCAAGGTGGCGGCAGGGGACGGCGTGCGGCGTCGGGAGAGATCGAACTCGGGGCGGGGCGGCAGTGCTAATTATAGAGCAAAGGCTTTGGTCCCAGTTCGTACGGCAAAGCGGTACCAATGCCTGCCTTTTGTCTCGGTTTGAGCCACCAACCGAGACCAAAGGCCTCTTTTCGGCAGCCCAAAGGGCGGGAAACGAGGACCTTTGGTCCCGGTTGGTGGCTCCAACCGGGACAAAAGGTGGGCATTGGTACCAGTTGGTGGCACCAACTGGTACCAAAGAGGGGCATTGGTACCGGTTGGCGCCACCAACTGGTACCAATGGACCCGTCTAATTTTTTATTTTCTACAACTGTTTTTTAGTGGATTCTTTCTGCAGTTGTTTTTTTAGTCCCACCTCGCCAAGCGAGAGGCACTCGCAGCTGTTTATAAGCCTTGAGTGCAGAGACGATGAAGAAGAGGCTCAATGCTCACCTGCACGTTGGTTAGCTTCAAGCCTTGAGGAATAGGGTAGACTGCACAGAGCTATGTGCAGTGCAGTTGACACTATTCCGAAAGGCTTGAAGCAAATTAACAAGCATTGCGCCTCTTTTTTATTAGTTGTGATTAACTTAACTAAAAAATGAGCATAGATGCTTATTTTTAATGATTTATTTTTAATAGTTGTGATTAACTTAACTAAAAAATGAGCATAGATGCTTATTTTTAATGACTTATTTTTAATGACTTATTTTTAATAGTTGTGATTAACTTAACTAAAAAATGAGCATAGATGCTTATTTTTAATGACTTATTACAATTCAGAAATAAATAGAAGAAAAAATAGTTGTGATTAACTTAACTAAAAAATGAGCATAGATGCTTATTTTTAATGACTTATTACAACTCAGAAATAAAAAGAAAAAAATAAATATAGCAGAAAAGAAAAAAAACTATATAAAAAACTACTCAGAAATAAATAGAAGCAAAAATAGTTGTGATTAACTTTACTAAAAAAATGAGCATAGATGCTTATTTTTAATGACTTATTACAATTCAGAAATAAATAGAAGAAAAAATAGTTGTGATTAACTTAACTAAAAAATGAGCATAGATGCTTATTTTTAATGACTTATTACAACTCAGAAATAAAAAGAAAAAAACTATATAAAAAACTACTCAGAAATAAATAGAAGCAAAAATATTTGTGATTAACTTAACTAAAGAATGAGCATAGATGCTTATTTTTAATGACTTATTACAACTCAGAAATAAAAAGAAAAAAATAAATATAGTAGAAAAGAAAAAAAAAACTATATAAAAACTACTCAGAAATGAGCATAGATGCGCTTATAGAGAAAATTAGACCTAAATTCATAATAAATTTCTACTAACTTCAGAGAAATTCAATATGAATTTAGGTCAAATTTCCTGTAAAAGGGCATCTATTTTCATTTTGAGAGCAACTCAACAAGGCAGAGAGGGTGGGGCTTATAAACCGGTGTGAGCCCCCTTCGGTTGGCGAGGTGGGACTAAACTCTGGCCGCAACGAGGACCACCCCTTTAGTCCCGGTTCGTTCCACCAACTAGGACTAAAGGGCTGCTTTTGGTCCCGGTTCAAGCCACCAACCGGGACCAATGGTGGCGGGCCAGGAGCGAGGCGCATTGGTCCCGGTTCGTCCCACCAACCGGAACCAATAGGTCCAGACGAACCGGGACCAATGGCCCACGTGGCCCGGCCGGCCCCCGGGGCTAACGAACCGGGTCCAATGCCCCCATTGGTCCCGGTTCTGGATTGAACCGAGACTAATGGGCTGACCTGGCCTGGACAATTGCCCCCTTTTCTACTAGTGATATCTCAAAACAATCATCAAGTATCAAACTTCTCATAGTATTCAATGCACTTTATATGATAGTTTTTAGTATACCTATCTTGGATGCTCATCATTTTAGGACTAAGATTCTAACCAAAGCAATTACCATGCTGTTCTAAAGGACTCTCAAAATAATATAAGTGAAGCATGAGAGATCAATAATTTCTATAAAATAAAACCACCACCGTGCTCTAAAAATATATAAGTGAAGCTCTAGAGCAAAATTATGTAGGTCAAAAGATATAACTGAAGCACATACAGTATTCTAATAAATTCTGTTTCATGTGTATCTCTCCCAAAAGGTGTGTACCGCAAGGATGATTGTGTTAAACTAAAAAGCAAAGACTCATATCATACAAGACTCTCCAAGCAAAACACATATCATGTGGTGAATAAAAATATAGCATCAAGTAAAGTTACTGATGGACGAAGACGAAAGAGGGGATGCCTTCCGGGGCATCCCCAAGCTTAGGCTTTTGGTTGTCCTTAAATTTTACCTTGGGGTGCCTTGGGCATCCCCAAGCTTAGGCTCTTGGCACTCTTTATTCCATAATCCATCAAATATTTACGCAAAACTTGAAAACTTCACAACACAAAACTCAACAAAAAATCTCTTGAGCTCTGTTAGTGCAAGAAGACAAACCACCACTTTAAGGTACTGTAATGAACTCATTATTTATTTATATTGGTGTTAAACCTGCTATATTCCAACTTCTCTATGGTTCATACCCCCCTATACTAGCCATAGATTAATCAAAATAAGCAAACAACACACGAAAAATAGAATCTGTCAAAAACAGAACAGTTTGTAGAAATCTGTAACTTTTGAATACTTCTCGAACCCCAAAAATTCTACCAAATTAAGAATTCCTAGATAATTTTTTATTAATCTTCTGCAAATAGAATCAACTGAAAATCACGTTTTGGTGATTTATGAAAATTATTCTCGTGTGTGCAATTTTTTTTGTTTTTTAGCAAGATCGAATTAACTATCACCGTAGGTTATCCTAAAGGTTTTACTTGGCCCAAACACTAATTAAAACATAAAACCACATCTAACCAGAGGATAGATGAATTATATATTACTAAACAGGAACAAAAATCAAAGAACAAAAATAAAATTGGGTTGCCTCCCAACAAGCGCTATCGTTTAACGCCCCTAGCTAGGCATAAAAGCGAGACTAGATCTAAGTATTGCCATCTTTGGTATTCAATTCATAGGTGGCTCTCATAATAGATTCATTAGGTAATTTGATTTTCTTCCTAGGAAAGTGTTACATGCCTTTCCTTAATGGAAATTGGAATCTAATATTTCCTTCTTTCATATCAATAATTGCACCAACCATTCTAAGGAAAGGTCTACCAAGAATAATAGGACATGAAGGATTGCAATCTTTATCAAGAACAATAAAATTTACGGGCATATAATTCCTATTTGCAACAATAAGAACATCACTAATCCTTCCCATAGGTTTCTTAATGCTGGGATCCGCAAGGTGCAAGTTTAAAGAGCAATCATCAAATTCACGTAAACCTAACACATGACATAAAGTATTTGGAATCATGGAAACACTAGCACCCAAATCACACAAAGCATAGCATTCATGATTTTTAATTTTAATTTTAGTAGTAGGTTCCCACTCATCATAAAGTTTCCTAGGGATAGAAACTTCTAATTCAAGTTTTTCTTCATTAGATTGCATTAAAGCATCAATGATATGTTTAGTAAAAGCTTTATTTTGATTATAATCATGAGGAGAATTTAACATGGATTGCAACAAGGAAATACAGTCTATTAAATAACGATTATCATAATTAAGTTCCTTGAAATCCAAAATAGTGGGTTCATTGCTATCTAAAGTTTTGACCTCTTCAATCCCACTTTTACCAATTTTTGCATCAAGGTCTATAAACTCCGAATCACTGGGACGCCTTTTAACTAAAGTTGACTCATCTTAAGTCCCATCATTAACAAGATTCATATTGCAAAACAAATATTTAATAGGGGACACATCAATCACCTTTAGATCTTCATCCCTATTATCATGAAAACTAGAAGAACATGCTTTTACAAAGCAATCTTTCTTAGCACGCATCCTACCGGTTATTTCCTTGCACTCATCAATGGAAATTCTCATAGATTTGAGAGACTCGTTGATATCATGCTTAGGTGGAATAGATCTAAGTTTCAAAGAATCAACATCAAGAGAAATTCTATCCACGTTCCTAGCCAACTCATCAATCTTAGGCAATTTTTCTTCAAGCAAAGCATTGAAATTCTTTTGGGTAATCATAAATTCTTTAACACTAGTCTCAAAATCAGAGGGCATCTTATTAAAATTTCCATAAGAGTTGTTGTAGGAATTACCATAATTATTAAAGGAATTACTAGGAAATGGCCTAGAATTAAAGTTTCCTCTATACGCGTTGTTACCAAAATTATTTCTACCAACAAAATTCACATCCATAGATTCATTATTATTCTCAATCAAAGTAGAGAAAGGCATATCACTAGGATCAATAGGAGCACTCTTATTAGCAAACAATTTCATAAGTTCATCCATCTTTCCACTCAAAACGTTAATCTCTTCTATCGCATATGAACCTTTTTACTAGTAGATCTTTCGCTGTGCCATTGAGAATAATTAACCATAATATTATCTAGGAGTTTAGTAGCTTCTCCTAAAGTGATTTCCATAAAAGTGCCTCCCGTGGCCGAATCTAAAAGATTTCTAGAAGCAAAATTTAATCCGGCATAAATTTTTTGTATGATCATCCATCAATTTAATCCATGTGTAGGGCAATTGCGAATCATTAATTTCATCGTCTCCCAAGATTGTGCAACATGTTGATGATCAAGTTGCTTAAAATTCATAATATTGTTTCCAAGAGAGATGATCGAGGAAAATACTTAGAGATAAAAGCATCTTTGCACTTATTCCATGAATCAATACTATTTTTAGGCAAAGACGAGAACCAAGTTTTAGCATGATCTCTAAGTGAAAATGTAAATAGCTTCATTTTAACAATATCATTATCCACATATTTCTTCTTTTGCGTATCACACAAATCAACAAAGTTGTTTAGATGAGTAGCGGCATCTTCACTAGGAAGGTCAGAGAATTGATCTTTCATGACAAGATTCAACAAAGCAACATTAATTTCACAAGATTCAGCATGGGTAAGAGGACCAATCGGAGTGCTAAGGAAATCATTATTGGTGGTATTGGAAAAATCACACAATTAAGTATTATCTTGAGCCATCGTGACAAACAATCAAACATACAAGCACACAAGAGGCAAGCAAAAAAGAGGCGAACAGGAAAAAGAGGGCGAATAAAACGACCAGGGGGAAGTGGGGGAGAGGAAAAAGAGAGGCAAATGGCAAATAATGTAATGCGAGGGATTAGAGTCTGTGATGGGTACTTGGTATGTCTTGACTTGTGCGTAGACTCCCCGGCAACGGCACCAGAAATCCTTCTTGTTACCTCTTGAGCATGCGTTGGTTTTCCCTTGAATAGGAAAGGGTGATGCAGCAAAGTAGCATAAGTATTTCCCTAAGTTTTTGAGAACCAATGTATCAATCCAGTAGGAGGCTACACTCAAATCCCTTGTACTTGCACAAACAAATAAGAACCTTGCAACCAACATGATAAAGGGGTTATCAATCCCTTCACGACCACTTGCAAAAGTGAGATCTGATAGAGATAATAAGATAAATATTTTTTGTATTTTTATGATATAGATTGGAAGTTAAAGATTGCAAAATAAAATAGATCGAAAACTTATATGATGGAAAATATACCCGGGGGCCATAGGTTTCACTAGTGGCTTCTCTCAAGATAGCATAAGTATATGGTGGTGAACAAATTACTGTCGAGCAATTGATAGAAAAGTGCATAGTTATGAGAATATCTAGGCATGATCATGTATATAGGCATCACGTCCGCGACAAGTAGATCGAAACGATTCTGCATCTACTACTATTACTCCACTCATCGACCGCTATCCAGCATGCATCTAGAGTATTAAGTTCATAAGAACAGAGTAACGCATTAGGGAAGTTGACATGATGTAGAGGGATAAACTCAAGAAATATGATATAAACCCCATCCTTTTATCTTCGATGGCAACAATACAATACGTGCCTTGCCGCCCCTGCTGTCACTCGAAAAGGACACCGCAAGATTGAACCCGAAGCTAAGCACTTCTCCCATTTCAACAAAGATCAATCTAGTAGGCCAACCCAAACTGATAATTCGAAGAGACTTGCAAAGATAACAAATCATACATAAAAGAATTCAGAGGAGATTCAAATATTGTTCATAGATAATCTTGATCATAAACCCACAATTCATCGGATCTCGACAAACACACCACAAAAAGAATTACTTCGAATAGATCTCCAAGAAGATCGAGGAGAACTTTGTATTGAGATCCAAAGAGAGAGCAGAAGCCATCTAGCTAATAACTATGGACCCGAAGGTCTGAGATAAAATACTCACACTTCATCAGAGAGGTGTTGATGTAGAAGCCCTCGATTCCCCCTCCGGCGGAGCGCCGGAAAAGGCCCCAAGATGGGATCTCATGGGTACAGAAGGTTGCGGAGGTGGAAATAGGGTTTCATGGTGCTCTTGGATGTTTCCAGGGTATATGAGTATATACAAGCAAAAGAAGTCGGCCAGGGGAGCCACGAGGGGCCCACAAGGGTGGGGGCGCCTACCTCCCTGGGCGCGCCTCCCTACCTCGTGGCCGCCTCGTTGCTTCCTTGGCGCCCACTCCAAGTCTCCTGGATTGTGTTTGTTCCAAAACGACTCTCCCGAAGGTTTCATTCTGTTTGGACTCCGTTTGATATTCCTTTTCTGTGAAACACTGAAATAGGCAAAAAAAACAACAATTTGGACTGGGCCTCCGGTTAATAGGCTAGTCCCAAAAATAGTATAAAAGTGTATAATAAAGCCCATTAAACATCCAAAACAGATAATATAATAGCATGGAACAATAAAAAATTATAGATACATTGGAGACGTATCACAGTGCTGGAGGTGCGCCACGTCGTTGGCCCCCACGACCCATATGAATGGTTGCCGATGGCGAGGAGGTCGTGGGCCAACTCCTCCATTGGACTAGTATGCACTACGTCATTCTGACAGGTGTGCCCCACATGTCAGTTTCCCTATTTTCCCGACGATATTCGAGCGACAGTGCTCCGTGTTGCGCATTAGGCCTTTCACTATGTAGGCCAAGCGAGACAACTTATTGTTTATTTGAGCCGTTCAAGTATAATCATGTGGCGTTTGCTTATTTCTCATTCCTCTCCAACCCTCTTCTCCATTGATCATGTCGCCCTCCGGTCAAGACCATCCTCCCGCATGACTCATTTGAACATTCCACCGAGTATCATTGGCATGTGGGCCTAGACCATGCTTGTATTTCCAATGTTATAATTTGTCCGACATGCATACAAAAAGACTGTTCGTTTAAAGTTTCACTTTGCCTCCACTATGCGTCGCTTCGCGTCTTAGTTTTGACATCCCATTTGGTTCATGCCCCGACACATGTTGACGAGATCGATTGATGTTGAGAGATCAATTGCGTGTCGTGCAAGGAGATAAAGGTTTGGTCTGTTTCTCTGATAGAAATGACCCACGCGGGGGGGGGGGGGTTCTGTGGGGATCAAGGGAGCATATTGTGCGTTCATAAGCGAAATGAATGTATTGTACCCACCCTTGTCCTCTTTCAATCGATCTCCAGATCCCGAGATGAAATCAAGAGAGAACGAGTGGGGGCATGTGTGATACCTAAGGCGGATTCAAAATTTTGAACTGGTGATCATAGCATCAACAAATCATATATAAAGGGTATTCAATGTTCGTTTCATTTTTCAACATACAATATACTCCCTCCGATCCTTTCTAGTTTACATATAAGTTTTATGTGTAGTCAAAGTATCTCTACTTTGATCAAACTTACAGAAAAAAGTATCAACATTAAACAACGCCCAATCAATATTGTTAGATTCATACGTACTCCTAGATTTTTACTCAAGATGGTTTCCAATTTGTTTTCAACCACGTGAATGTGCTTGTTCTCGCGCATGCTCTTCCTACTAGGATATCGCCACGTATAGCCAGTCCAACAGTAACTTTTTTTAAGCTCCATGTCCAATAGTACTAGTGGAGTACTGACAACATCTGTACTAGAGTATGCAGTGCTCATAGTAGTACTCCCTCCTTCCATTTATATAGGGCCTATGTGGAGGAGAGAGATGTGAAAAAAGTAAGGGGAGTGAGCTCTCATGCAAGAGCCTAGCTATATACACATTCCTAGTTAAATACAATAAATATGAAGAAAGAGATAGAGAGGAGATGGAAAAAAGTACTAATACAATAGCCAACCTTATAATTTTTTTGCGGGAAATAGCCAACCTTATAGCCGACACTACTGTATGAGTGCATATAATAGATGATGGCTACAGATGACATGGCAGTTCCTTATAGCCATCGACTGGCCATATTATTAACCATGGTCTAATGTGTTTTTCAAAACCGCGTTTGACTATTGACAAGATTAATAGTACATGAGATGTATAATGTGAAAATTATATCATTGGAAGCTCCTTTCACATACGAATTTAACCGTATGCTTTGTGTAAGTTGCATGTCATATATTATTACTCTAACATTTGGTCAAATTTAGCCTCGAAAAACGCATTAGGCCCTATATAGTAAATGGAAGGAGGGAGTAGTTGTGGAACTGGATCCTCCGACGTAGGTATCCCTGCCTTACCCTCCCTTTCAGTCACTTACTGGCGGACCCCATGCTTGCTAGGCCCCGCATGTCAGTTACTCAACCACGTCAGGGGATCCTCATCCGTAGTATACTCTGTATTTATTTACTCCATCATAAAATGGAGGGAGTGGTAGTATAAATGACACGGGCGGGGGAGGGGGAGGGACGTCGGTTTGCTCTCAACTGCGGTCCCACAACCAAGCGAAAACGCAAGACGAAGCGCATTCCATTCCGTGAGCGACGTGGAGGGTCCAGCGTGCCAGGCTGCAACGTGAATGCGACAAGAGCGATGTACAGTCAAAATCTATTGACCGTTGTCACCGGAACCACTATTTACACCAGAACCTTCGTTGCTCGGCCTACGCCAGCCACTGCCCCAAAACCACACCTAATCTCGAGCCCATTCCCCCACCTTTTGATCCCCTAGCCCGCATCAAGCATCCCCTAGTTCGCCGAAAGGCCGTGGTGCGCCGCAAGATTAGGTACTACAAGATGCTGACGCCGGAGAGCCACGCAGAAATCGCGGCGGCGGTCGGCGCCACAGACCTTGTTCCCAAGCTCCCTTTTTGGTGGGCCAATCCCCGAGTTCTCTGGAGCCAAGCTACGAGGAGGAGGAAGCCGATCCAATGTTTATGGCAGAGGTCACGGCGCAGAAGGCCCCCGACGGGTATGAGATGATGGACGTCGACTGTCGGGGGGATGAACCCCGGGAAGGCAATGGAACCCGGATCCTTTTGGAAAACAACAGGGCCGGTGTCGCCCCTCAAGCCGGCACACGCTTGGCCGGGTCGCTCGACCCGGCCGAAATCTCCGACCCGGCCAGGCCCCTCGACTCAGCATCAACAACCAGCACAAGACACTCGAACCCCACGCGACCAAGACTTCCCCAACAAGCCAGCTCCACCCTTGGCGCGTTCCTGAACCCAGCCACGGGTCAGCTCCCGTCCCATCCAGGCCATACGATGGGATGAGTCTTCATCCACTGATGACCGAGGCAACAGTGCCCTGCCCATGCCTCTGGTTAGCCGGAGCGTGGCAACAATGCCCCTCACCAACCCGCTGACCAGGGCCGGCCTGGCAACAGTGCCCTCGTCGTCACTGCTGACGCCAGTAAGCGGCGACCTGATGGAGCGCCACTTTACCCGACTTGACTCGGCCACTCTCTGATGATTGACAAGACGGCGCACAGTCCCCCTAGGCACGCGGGGCCCGCACCTAGGGAACCCGGCAAACCACGGACACCCGGCGGGGCCCAGCCCCGGATTCCCAGACGCTGACGACCCGGCCCTATGGTCATGTAACATTACCATTGTACCCCTAGGTGTTGGCCTATAAAACCCCCTAGGAGCCCTCGCGTATGCAAGCAAGCATAGAGAAGCAATAAGCACGCAGGAACTAGCAACCAATCAGTAGAACACACCTAGGGAGACGGAGCAGTGTAAGCCTTGTCCAGCCTTCCTTCTTACTCCATACAGCTCCAGGAGCAACCTTGTACTATTGCATATCAACCACACTTGGCAAGGACTAGGGATGTTATCTCTCCGGAGAGCCCGAACCTTGGTATGTCTTGCGTCCCACGCTCGCTCCTGCCAACCCCGCCTCTAGAGCCCACTAGTGCCCTCGAGCCTCCTCCTCTCTTTATCCATCCCATGGCATCTGCCGTGCACCCACCACGACATCGACTTCATGCCAGCGTCCGCGTCCCCCATGGTGCAGGCGGACCAGCGGTTCAACCTGGCGACACTAAAGGAGGACCGAGAGGGAGAAGCTCAACTCGACGCAAAGCGCATGCATGCCGCTGCCATCGAGGCTCTCCTGCAGGTGAAACCGGATGTCGTGGATGTGAACCGGGCGGTGGAGGCTCAACTTGAGGCAGAGAGCGCGGATGCCGCTGCCATCGAGGCCCTCCTGCAGGCGGAACCGGACATCCTGGACTTGAACCGGGCGGTAGAGGCTCAACTCGACGCGGAGCGCGCGGATGCCGCTCTCATCGAGGCCCTCCTGCAGGCGGAACTGGACGTCCTGGACTTGAACCGGGCGGCGGATGCTCGACTCGACGCAGAGCGTGCGGATGCCGCTGACATCGAGGCCCTCCTACAGGCAGAACCGGACGTCCTCGACGTGAACCTGGTGGTGCTCTCGTTCGTGCAGAGCGCCCGCATGCTCCGCGTGAAGGAGTAGCTGGAGGCCAAGGATAACCACAGTGCATAGACACACGTCAGCAGCTACAGCTAGTTCGCGCCGGCAGCCAAACACGACGAGACCGTCTCATTCGACGAGCAGTAATAGTTTTTCTTTATGTTGTTGTTTTTATGGATCTTTTGTTGTGTAGAAACATATATTGTTATGCAAGTCGCTTGACTTGGGTTAGTCTACCATTCCAGGCGGTTGGATGAATATCCTATGTCTCCTAACCCTTCTTCCTCACCTCTTCTTCTTCCCCAACAGACCACCACACGGGCCATACGGATACTCCCCAACATGCGATTGGATAAACATACTCTATGAATGAAAATTATGTGTCATCGGTAGGATGCCTGAGTTTGGTTTGTTCACATGCGACATCACGTGTCTGTGAGGGTGTGTTCCCTTTGTTGGGTTTGCGGCGTGCATGAGCGACTGAGTGAGGGTGCAGTGCGTCCGCGGCGTGCAGGAGCGACCGTGTGAGGGTGCGGTGCGACCGCGACAGCCGTGCGCAAGTGTACCTCCTTTTCATTTTGAAAACTATAGGCAAGCTTGGCAAAAATGTGTGGAGAAGTATGGAAATGCAAGGCCTAGACCCAAACGGGATAAGTACATATGTACTAGGAGTACTAGTGTTAATAAGGAAAGGCGGGATTAATCGATACAAATCCTCATTTGACGTGCCAATTAATGAGTATTTTTTTCTCCAAAGCCTAAAGAGCTAACCATCTCACTCCTCATCGCTTGATTAATGCAGCACCATGCAAACCAACCTTCTCACTTCCACATGCATTGGGGTATATTAATGTCCTTGGTTGCTAGTACGAGGCAAACCCCATCAATTTTGCCTCGATTAGTGTTAGTGGCCTTTTGCAAATTGTAATTTTGATATACTGGCCTTGTGTACAAAAAATGGAGGTAGTAACTATATTTGACTTCCTTCCCCATTGCGGTGACGTCGATGATATCTCGAACGTTGTGGTTTGGCAAAGTGCGTTTGACGGAGAACACCATTGAGGGATACTACGGTAAGTCGTTCATAAGTGCCGCCTGCGAGCCGAGACAACCACCTTATTTGCATCCAGGAAGTCCGTTGAACCAAAGGACGCTTAAATGTACTATTACTACTAGTACACAATAGCGTCGTCCGTCCAACTTAGTGCGGTGAGGTGGTTTCTCGAAGAAGATGATGGAGAAGCAGAGTCGGCGAAGAGTGAAATGATGGTTGCTTCGTCCATGCTTTCTGATTTGATGCCTCACTACTTTGTGATTTGTGATAGAAGGGATGGAAAGTTCCGATTGAAATAGGATCTAAACAAGGAAGAGCACTTGCCATTCGTTGGTTATTAGAAGCATCCCAAAAGCGTCCGGGTCGAAATATGGCTTTCAAATTAAGTTCCGAATTAGTAGATGCTGCCAAAGGGAGTGGGGGTGCCATACGCAAAAAGGAAGCGACTCATAGAATGGCTGTCGGAGTAATGGGCCACGGGTAGGCTAACCCGAGCCCCAGAACCTTTCAAGACATCGGGGCAGGACGCACCCCTCAAAGCCGAGTCTCAGATAGCGACTCCCAGACAAGCGGAGTCTCAGATGGCGACTCCTAGATGAGCCGAGTCTCAGATGGCGACTCCCAGATGAGCCGACTCATGGCCGACGACTTCCGGAGGAGCCGGCTATGGAGAGTCGGCCCACGACTCTACACTCGTCGCGATAGGCGAGGCGGGTACAACCACGGCGTGGCCGTCACCTCCTGCTTGCGAGGGGCCAGCATGGCTACAGTGTGCCGTATCGCAGGAGATCTCCGGTGTGGCCCGGTACTGTTGCCATGCCAGCCCTGACGTCAGCCACAGTGCGCGGTGCACTGTGGCCACGATGGCCTACCTCTACGGCTCAGAGACGGCGGACCCGCCCGTCAGTGAGAGCATAGAAGACGGCGGATACGCCTCGAAGGCGGCCCCGTGGGAGTCGGCTCCCCAAAGTCGGCCAGCCTCTCCCAAGGGTCCCATGCGCCATTAACCAGACAAGACGGGGAGTAACGACAGTGATCGCCCGATAGACGGCGGTACTGTTTCCACGACCCAGTGACCAAGCCTGCGTCATCAGAAGCACAGCTACAGTGCCGGACTCGCCGGCGGGGCCCGCAAGTCGGCGGGCCCCAGCAGTCGGCGGAGAAGACGGCAGCCTGTGAGACAGACGGATGGGACCCGCACCCAGCCGGATTACCATTGTACCCCCGGGGGGTAGGCCTATATAAACCCCTCGGGGCACCCATGCAAAGGGTTCGCATCCATTAGCCTTAGACCAGATCATATAGGAGGAAGAGAGCTAGCCTTGCTTCCTTCTACCTCCTGAATACAGCTCTAGGAGCAACCTTGTAGGCACTACGCCTTAGTGATCATGCGGGGACCCCGCAGAGCAACAGTAGGGGTGTTATCTCCCCGGAGAGCCCCGAAGCTGGGTAAGATTCGCCGGCGTGCATGCCTTCGCCTAATCCCGTTTCCTGGCACCGGCGACGTTGTACTCGCTCCCACCATGATAAGCATCCTTTGGCATATGTCGCACCCAACCCCCGACATTTAACGCCCACCATGGGGCGAGGTGCACCATCGTCCGGAGACCTGCTTTGGGCGGGAACCCTTTTCCTCCCCCGCGAGCGTAGCCAACCCGGCACGCCCAATGGCGCTTGCCCCGACGTGCTGCAAAGCGCCGACGACGCCTGCGCGGCGAGCTGCCTCGCTGACCTTCTCGTTGAGGTTAGCATCTCCGACGAGCCTGCATCCGATGCGGGCACGGGCGGCCCCGAAAGCCTCCTTGCGGGCCTCCTCGACCATCTCCACGTCGTCGGCGAGCCTTCCGTGGACTTGGAGTCCGTAGGCTCCACCGACCCGATGCTGGTCGACTCCGACAGCGTGTCGCTCGACACGTTCCCCTCCAATGTGGTGATCTACGACGAGCCGCTACCTCGTGAAGAGAGTGGCGGAAGTGCCATCACGGAGGTGCTCGTTATTAGTCATGGCGAGCACTCCGGTGAAGGAGCCCATGACCCGCTCGACGCGGCTCTGCGAGACCTGATGGCACCCATTCTGGAGGACGCTGACGCCGAGACGCTGGAGGCACGCCGCCTTCAGCTCGTCGAAGGCGCGAAGAAGCTGGCAAGCATGAGACGCTTGTCGGAGGCCTACAAACGTGAGATGGATCACGCTGTGGGCGGCTCGCCAGCGCCGACTGGGCCTAGCCACCTAGGCGCGGTTTGACAACGCGGCGCGGCCATCGCCAACCTGCTCGGGGCCGATCGCCCCGTATATGCCACGCCCGCGGAGAACATCCGTGCCGCCCAGGCGGCAGCAGACGAACTAGACAACTTCGAAGGCGAAGAGCGCCGCTTGATGACCGAGCGAGTCCAGCGACTCCTCAAAGCGGCCGCCGCATAGAACGAAGCCGGCTGCCGCACGGAGGCGCCGCAACGACAAAATGATGACCTACCTCCCCGCCGAGATCAAGGCGCGACGTCTCGGACGCCGACTGGCGGAGTCCGCGGAAGAAGAGAGAAGGATCCGGCTGTCAGCCACAGTCGGACTCGCATCACCATCGAGCGCGACCAAGACGGCCGCCCAAGAGCAGTGGAACGGCAGGGCGACTACCTGCCTCCCCCACCACGAAGAGAAAGACGAGTCTCCCCGCCGCCCGTTGAGCATCCGACTCTCGGCGACCGCCTCGGCCGTCGAGAGGGAGTCGGAGAGAACGACGCCCGCCTCCGGATCGACCGACTCCACCGATCCCTGGCGCTGGAAGAAGAAGATGAGCTGGGCCCGCCCTGCTTCGGGCCCCGCATTCGAGACGAGCCCTTTCCCAAAGGGTTCACGCTCCCCCGAGACACGCCCAAGTACACCGGCTCCGTGAAGCCGGAAGATTGGCTAGTTGACTACTCCACAGCCATCAACATAGCGAACGGCAACAAGCGTGTTGCCGTGAAGTATGTTCCACTCATGCTCCAGGGCACGGCCCGGACATGGTTGAACAGTTTGAAGCCCCGCAGCATCAACAGTTGGGTCGACTTCACCGAGGCTTTCATCCGCAACTTCACAAGCACGTACAAGCGACCCCCAAGCCGCGCCAGCTCTCCTTTTGCGTGCAAGGCCAAGACGAGTCGACTCGCGACTACCTCACGCGATGGGGCGAGCTTCGGAACTCCTGCGAGGGCGTGCACGAGGTGTAGGCTATCGAGTACTTCACCGTCGGGTGCAGAGAAGGCACCCTCCTCAAGCACAAGCTCCTCTGCGACGAGCCAGAGACCCTCGACGAGTTGCTGGTCATAGCAGGCAAGTATGCTACAGCCAACTCCTCCATGAAGACAGAGATTCAAGTTAGTGCGACTGGAAAAGTGGCCCCTCAAGCTCCCAGAACTCCGGCTGGAGATACCAGTCGGCGACAGCAGCAGAATGATCACAATCTCAAGGCCCCGCAGCCGACTTCCAGCAGTCGGTAGGGTGCGACAGTCGAACACCAACAGCCTAAGGGGCAGCCTCCGGCGAAGCGGCAGAAAGGCGGCAAGTCCAACTAGTTGCCGGCCTTCTCTTACAAGCAGACTTTGGATGGTCCCTGCAAGTTCCACAGCGGCGCGAAGCCGTCAAACCATAACACCCGGAAATGCCACTGGCTCACCAGAATCGCCAAGGGAGACGGTCTCCTTCCTCCTCCGCCTGCTGGGCTGCCGCCTCCACAGCCGCCCCAGCAGCCGGCGGCCAGGCTAGTCGGTGCCGTACAAGATGAGTACCCCGAAGAACACGGGGCTTATGTGGTGTTCACCAGTATGGCTAATGATCGACGCAGCAGACGGTTGCAGTAGCATCAGATACTCCGGAGTTTATGCATTGGTCCGAGAAGCCTATCAGTTGGAGCAGAGCCGATCACCCAGAGGTGATGCCAAATCCGGGCTCCTACGCCCTGGTTCCGAGTGTTACCTTGGCCACTGATAGGCGGGCCGCTCGCTTCTCGCAAGTGTTGATAAACGGAGGCAGCAGCATCAACATCCTGTACAAGGATACCATGGAGAAACTAGGAATCAAGCAGAAGTAGCTTCAAAGCAGCCGAACTGTTTTCCACGGCATTGTACCTGGCCTTTCTTGCTCCCCAATCGGCAAGATTCAGATAGATGTCCTCTTCAGAGACAAAGATCATTTTCACCGAGAGCCAGTTTGATTTGAAGTGGTGGACCTTGAAAGCCCATACCAAGCATTGCTTGGACGACCTGCTCTGGCCAAGTTCATGGCGGTCCCCCACTACGCTTACCTCAAGATGAAGATGCCAAGTTCAAAGGGTATTCTGACTGTGGCCGGCGACTACAGGAAGTTGTCCGCCTGCGCGGCCGAGAGTAGTCGGCTGGCCGAGTCCCTGGTAATCGCAGCTGAGAGGCGGCTCCTTGATCGGGTTGTGGCAATGGCCGGCAAGCAGCCAGAGATGTCGCCCGACCCCAAGGAGTCGGAAGCTGAGGGTTCGTTCAAGCCGGCTAAAGAAACAAAGAGGATACCTTTGGACCCGGAGCACCCGGAGAGGCACGCTGTCATAGGTGCAAACCTAGACAGCAAATAGGAAGGCGAGCTCGTCGATTTCCTACGTGAGAATCGAGACATCTTTGCATGGTCCCCTAAAGACATGCCAGGTGTACCGACGGAATTCGCCGAGCACAAGTTACATGTCCGATCTGATGTGAAGCCCGTCAGGCAGCCCTTGCGCCGCCTGTCAGAAGAGAAAAGAAGAGTTGTTGGAGAAGAGATAGCCCGACTCCTAGCGGCCGGCTTCATTATGGAGGTGTTCTTTCCAGAATGGCTGGCGAACCCGGTCCTAGTGTTGAAGAAGAACAAGCAGTGGCGGATGTGTATCGACTACACAAGCCTCAACAAAGCTTGCCCCAAAGATCCATTTGCTCTGCCAAGAATTGACCAGGTGATAGACTCCACAGCCGGATGCGAGCTGTTGAGCTTCTTAGATGCATATTCAGGATATCACCAGATCAAGCTGAACCCGGCAGACAGACTGAAGACTGCCTTCATCACGCCGTTTGGAGCCTTCTGCTACCTGACTATGACGTTCGGCTTGAGGAATGCCGGCGCCACCTTTCAGCGTTGCATGCAGAAGTGTCTCCTCAAGCAACTCGGCAGAAATGCCCACGTCTACGTGGATGATGTGGTGGTGAAGACGGAAAAGCGTGGGACATTGTTGGAAGATCTCCAAGAAACCTTTGAGAATCTGCGCCGATTCCAGATCAAGCTCAATCCAGAGAAGTGCGTCTTCGGAGTACCAGCCGGCCAGCTCCTTGGCTTCCTGGTCTCTGAACGCGGCATAGAGTGCAACCCTGTAAAGATCAAAGCCATCGAGAGGATGGAAGTCCCCCGCCGACTGTTAGATGTGCAGAAGTTCACCGGCTGCTTGGCGTCCATCAGCCGATTCATCAGTCGGCTGGGCGAGAAGGCTCTCCCTTTGTACCAACTGATGAAGAAGACCACCTTTTTTGAGTGGAACCACAAGGCGGATGAAGCATTTCTCGAGTTGAAGAAGATGTTGACTACTCCCCCTGTGCTGGCGGCTCCGACTCCCAAAGAGCCTATGCTCCTATACATTGCCGCCACCAGCCGGGTAGTCAGCACAGTTATCGTAGTCGAACGCAAGGAGGAAGGCAAGGCGCTCCCTGTCCAGAGACCGGTATATTACCTGAGCGAGGTACTGTCGACCTCCAAGCAGAACTACCCCCACTACCAGAAGATGTGCTACGGCGTGCATTTCGCCGCCAAGAAGTTGAAGCCTTACTTTCAAGAGCATCCAATCACTGTGGTTTGCACCGCTCCACTGGCCGAGATCATCGGAAGCCGTGATGCTTCAGGCCGAGTAGCCAAGTGGGCCATAGATCTGGCTCCCTACACCATCTACTACCAGCCCCGCACCGCCATCAAGTCACAAGCACTGGCCGACTTCCTTGTCGACTGGGCCGAGACCCAGTACCTGCCGCCAGCACCCGACTCCACCCATTGGCGAATGCATTTCGATGGCTCCAAGATGCGCACCGGCCTGGGAGCCGGCGTCGTCCTCACCTCCCCCAAAGGCGACAAGCTCAAGTACGCACTGCAGATCCACTTCGCCGCCTCCAACAACGTTGCCGAATACGAGGCGCTCGTTCACGGGCTCCGGCTTGCCAAAGAACTCGGCATCCGCCGGATCCTGTGCTACGGCGACTCCGATTTGGTGGTCCAGCAGTCATCTGGCGACTGGGACGCCAAAGATGCAAACATGGCGAGCTACCGCTTCCTGGTGCAGCAACTCAGCGGATATTTCGAGGGGTGTGAATTCCTTCACATTCCAAGAAATGACAATGACCAAGCGGAGGCCCTGGCACGAGTCGGCTCCACCCGTCAAGCAATACCATCCGGCGTCGCCCTTCAGCGCCTCCTCAAGCCGTCCATCAAGCCTTCGCCAGAATCAGACTCCATTTTGTGCCAGCTCCCCCCGAAGAAGTCGGATCTGACTCAAGTGCACCAACAAACGGCACAAGAATCCTTACAGACGGCTCCAGAAGTACCGCAGTCGCAGTCGGCCCAGAGACCTCAGAACTCGGCCCGGGGACTGCTCCAGTCGGCTCGGGGACTTCATTGACCCAGCAAGCGGCCGCGGATCCCAGCCCGCCGCCTCCCAGCCAAGCCACCCTTGTCCAAGTCGCAATAGTGGCAATCGAAGAAATAGCAGCACCCTCATGGGCCCAGCCCAACCTCAAGTTCCTAGTAAACAGAGAGCTGCCAGCTGATGAAATCCTAGCTCGGCAAGTGCAACGCCGAGCGGCAGCCTATACTATAGTCAACAGAGAGCTGGTCAGGCGTCGTGTCACTAGTGTCCACCAACGCTGTGTCGAGGCAGAACAAGGCCGAGCAATTCTCAGAGACATCCAAGAAAGCGAGTGTGGCCATCATGCGGCTTCAAGGGCACTCGTCGCCAAAGCCTTCCGACACGGCTTCTTCTGGCCGACTGCCCTGGAAGAGGCCAAGGAATTAGTCCAAAACTGCAAAGGGTGCCAGATGTTCTGTTCCAAGCCGCTCCAGCCGGCTTCGGCGCTCAAGACCATTCCCATCGCCTCGCCCTTTGCGGTTTGGGGCCTGGACATGGTGGGACCATTCAAGACGGCACGAGGTGGCCTAACTCACCTACTTGTCATAGTGGACAAGTTCACCAAGTGGATAGAAGCAAAACCCATCAAGAAGTTGAATGGTCCGACTGCAGTAACCTTCATCGCCGACATTACGACTCGGTACGGCATACCACATAGCATCATCACCGACAATGGCACAAATTTTGCCAAAGGAGCCTTGGCCCATTTCTGTGCAACGCAGGGCATCCGACTGGACTTAGCATCCGTTGCCCATCCGCAGTCAAACGGCCAGGTAGAGCGAGCAAGCGGCCTCATCCTATCCGGCATCAAGCCCTGCCTGGTTGAACCACTAGAGCATTCGGCCGGCTGTTGGCTTGAGGAGCTGCAAGTCGTCCTCTGGAGTCTGCACACGACTCCAAACAAGTCAACCGGCTTCACACCTTTCTTCCTCGTCTATGGTGCTGAAGCCGTCATCCCGACGGACATAGAATTCGACTCCCCGCGAGTCACCATGTACACCGAGGAGGAAGCAAAAGAAGCACGCCAAGACGGCGTCGATCTGCTGGAAGAGGGCCGGTTGTTGGCACTCAGTCGGTCCGGCATCTACCAGCAGAGCATGCGCCGATACTACAACAGGAAGGTCAAGCCAAGATCTTTCCAAGAGGGCGACCTTGTGCTCCGACTGATCCAGCGGACAGCCGGCCAGCACAAGCTGTCGGCACCTTGGGAAGGACCCTTTATTGTCAGCAAGGTGTTGGGCAATGACTCCTACTACCTGATTGATGCTCAGAAGCCCCGAGCACGCAAGAGAGACGATTCCGGCAAAGAGTCGGAACGACCATGGAATGCAAACCTCCTTCGAAGATTTTACAGTTGATTCAGTATGTATCATGCTACCCCTTTGTATTAAAGTACCGAGACTTCGGGCCCCCCGAGACGAGCTCAGGGACTGCCCCTTTTGATTATCTATATGATAAGAATTATGCCTTCAAGTATGCTACTTCTTGCTATGCCGCTTGGCGCCGGGCTCGACTAGTCGGCCTGGGGACTCACCGTCTGGCGCTATGAAATGTTTCCTGAAGTCGGACAAGTAGTGTGCGGCGCCTAAGCCGTCTCCTGCCAGAAGCCGCAGCTCGCAGAGCAACTGATTGGTAGGCAGGAGTAAGGATGAATGGGCGTCCACACGAAAAATGGCTAAGGACCTAAAACATCAACATAGCCTAAGCCGGATTCCAGCCCCCTTTTACAAGCCGACTCGCAAATATTCGGCTTGCTGCTTTCTATCCAACTTGTTAAATACACTCCAAAGAAAGGCAAGTGCTTGCTTTCCCCAAAGTAGCCAGGCATTTGGCCCAGCGGCAGTCCGGAAAGTGGTTAGCTAGCTATCAAAGCGGCAACTAGGGGAAGGCGGCAAAATAAAAAGCCAAAGGAGCAATGAGCAAGGAAAGATAGAACTCGGATTAATATTTACATAAGCATAGGCCCATTGGCCAAATCTTCAGACAGAAGTTTAAAATACACCCCGAGGGTGGAATTGTGCAAATTAACAAGTTCATCAAAGACTATCGAGAACAGATAAAAGCCAGAAGGCAGCCTAAGGAGCAGCAGACGGGTTCGGAGGGTCGGAGGAGACGGCGGTGTCAGGCGCCGGGGGAGTCGGCTGGGCAGTCTCGACTTGATCACCGCCAGCGGCAGTCGGCCCGGTCGGACGCGGCTCGTTGCTAGAGGCGCGGTCGAGCTGAGGCTGGTCGCCCGCTCCGCCTTCTGGCACGTCCGTCTCGCCTTCGTCCTCCGCCTCGCCTTCTTCCTCGGTGCTGGAGTCAATCACCTCCGCCGAGTCCTCGCCATATTCCGGGTTCATCCCGAACCACTCTGGCGGCACCTCCTCGCCGCCTTCAGCCCGCTCGGGGACGAAGACACTAGTGTCTGTGTACTCAGCGATGGCCGCCGCACGCTCGACAAGGGCGCCCTCCACAGCCTCCAGCTCGGCCTGGGCCTCTGACCGGAACGCGGCCAGACGGTCCAGGTCCAGCCCCGGATACCACGCCTTGACGAATTCCAAGGCCCGGCAAGCTCCGGCCCGGGCCGAGGAACCCTTCCAGGCCTCAAGACGGCCGGCTGCGATCTCCAGCCAGTCGGCAGTCCGGCTGGCGGTGCGCAGAGCCGACATGTCTGGCCACAGGGCGGCAACTGCCTGGGCGCCAGCACGCTGAAGCCGGCACATCCGCCGGTGGGCCGGACGAAGACAGGCCTCGATGCTCAGAATCTGCTCATCGACGGTCAGGGGAGCGTTGACGGCAATCTCCTCGCCGTTTGCCCTTCGCGCCTCACGATCAGCCTCGATGTCCAGAGCGACTGCCTGCGAGTGGCCAGGGAAGAAGTCTGCCAAGACAAAAAAGAAGCAAGTCGAAAAATCAGAAGTGAGCCTGACACATAGTCGGAAACTCAAAAAAAGAAAGCTCACCATCGATGATATCCTCAATCTCGTGGAAGCCGGAGGTCAGCATCGCCTCCTTGTTGGTCCAGGAGGAGCGCTCGCTCTCGAACTTGGCCAGAAGAGCAGCCTCCTTCTTCTCGGCCTCGTCCTACGTCTTCTTGAGCAGCTCCTTCTGCTCGGCCAGCTACGCAGTAAGCAGATCGCGCTCCATAGCGAGCTTGCTGCACTCCTCCCCCTTGACGCGCAAGGCGGTGTTAACTTCACCCAGCTGCTCCTGAAGAGTAGCGTTGGCCCCTGAAGAACAAAAAAAAGAGACAAAAAAGTCGTCAGCAAAGAATATCGTCGGGAAGATCCGGCCCTACTGCTCAGCAGTCGGCCCGAATCTCGGGGACTACAGCCCGCGGGTGTGCCAGCGCGCCCCCGCGAAGAAAGAAGAACAAGAAAGGAGACGTCAAAGTCGTCTAGAAGAAAGATTGCCGGGAAGATCCGGCCCGACTGCTCAGCAGTCGGCCCGAATCTCGGGGACTACAGCCCGTGGGTGTGCCAGTGCGCCCCCGCGAAGAAGAGGAAAAGAACTTACTCCGGCTTTCCGTCAAGTCGGCAGTCCGCTTGCTCAACTCCTCAACATTGCGGTTGAAGGCAGTGGCGCGGAGGTTGTGATACTCCTCCAAACAACAATTTCAGACAAAATAAGTACTTGGAACTCGCCAGAGGCAGTTCCGAGCCGCCTGCTCAGCAGCCGGCCTGAAACTCGGGGACTACACCCAATGGGTGCACTGGCGCACCCCCACAGAGAAGAGCAAGAAAAACAAGAATCAAAGAGGAAAACATACCCGGACGGCCGCTCGCGACGCTAGATGCGCCTTGGTGCACATCTGGAGGGCGTCGCCTTTGGCTCGAAGCTTCGCTTGGACATCCAGAAGCGCCTGGTTCAGCGGGTCTGTGCCGCCTCCGCGCACCCACCCAACGGGCGCAGCACTCGTCGCCTCGGCGTCTGGGATGGCCGAGCTGGCTGTTCCGACTTCCAGGGGCCACGGCGCCGAAGTCGCCTTCTCGAGGCGGCGGCGCACTGGCGAGGCAACCTGAAGAAGCAGCCTCGCATCATCCTCAGTCGGCGGCACCGGCGGGCCTGCCGGCTGTTTGTCGTGGGCTCTCCCAGACGGCGGTGGAGGCGGAGGCGGCGACACTAGCGTGTTCGACATGGAGGCCTCGACGCTCTCCTTCTCCACGACGGGGTTCTCGGCGCCGGCTTCTCTAGTCTGCCCCGTGAATTCCAGAGGTGGCGGTGCGGAGGACAGTGGGGGGACGAGCATCGCTGATTAGCGACGTGCGGCCTCCTCAGCTCGCTGTCTCGCCACAAGGGCGGCTTCAGCGTCCTCCAGCTTCTTCTGGGCGAAGGTGACCGCCTTCTCGGTCTCCGCCTTCTCCAGGCGGTCGGCCTCCTCCTCGTCGCGCTTCTCCCGCGCGTTTCGCTCCGTCGCCTCCCGGAGGTCGGCGGCGGGGTCGACCCGCCGAGTATTGGCGGACGTCTCTGCTGACCCCATGACGGAGGGGACGGCGACTCTCTCAAGGGAAAGAGGGGCCCTGAAGAAGAACGGGAGGAGTATAAAAGAAGACTCAGACAAGATTCACCGAAGAAAAATAAAGACAAAAGCGTAAAAACTTACGCAGAGACTAGCAGCGGCCTTCTCACTTCCCTACGGAAGCGGTTGGCCTTCGCGGCCGCCTCCTCCCGCTTGGTCGCGGCGTCCTCCCCCTTGAACTTCTTCAACTTGCCGCCGGGCGCACTCGGCCCGGCGAGACGCCTCTTCGCGCCGCCTTGGCCGGCCAGGCCGGCGGAGGAGCCTGCACCCGAGAGGCCGACCCTTAGATGATGGCGCGGGGCGACTTCCCCTTCTGCGTGATCCTCAGACCAGTCGGCGAAGGTGGCTGAGAGCCTGAGGCCGCTTCCCACTCCTCCTCCTCTGCCTTCGGCGTCGGCTTCCATCGCCGCCGCCCCCAAGTCGGGGTCGTCGACGTCGCTCTCCGCACGGTCGGGGACAAACTCTCGGGGCAGTCTCGCGACGCCAGCTGCAGGCTGCATGAGGGGGTTCTAGCTCAGAAGAAACCAATGAAAATCAGAAACCGGATTCGGCTATAGAGAAGACAAAGCAATAAGGAGATACGACTTACCACTGGAGGGGGGTTGGCGCGCGAGTACGGCTCCTTGCCGAACTGCCAGTCCTCCCCGAACTCGTAGTTCGCGATATGGTTCACCATGTTTGCCACCTCCGCGCGGGGCATCTCCTTGGTGCTCATCCAACTTGGGTCTCGGAGGCCGCTCATCTGACAGATCAGGTGAGGCCGGCCTTGGAGCGGGAGAACTCGGTGCGCCATGAAGGCGGCCAGCAAGTCGGCCCCGACGAGGCCCTCCAACTGCGTCAAGACTTGGAGTCGCGCTACGGCGGCGGCTCCGGCGGGAGTCAGCGTCTTGACTCGATGAGACCAGCTGGGGAGCCTCCCAGCTGGGGGGCTGGCTTCGTAAGGCGGCAGATTAACCCAGTTGCTGTCGGAGGCGAGGTTCTTCACGTAGAAGTATGAGCGCTGCCACATCTTCACCGACTTGATCAGCGAGATGGAAGGGAAGGGGTTGTCGGCCGTTGAGCGCCGCATCGCGATGTAGGCACCGCACTGAGCTGGCACGCCGGCGACGTGCGTGCCGAGCTTAGAAGAGAAGAATTCTCCCCACAGCTCGATGGTGGGGAGAACGCCGAGGAAACCTTCGCACAGAGTGGCGAAGGAGGACAGCAGCACCACCGTATTCGGGGTAAGGTGGTGCGGCTGGAGGCTGTGAAACTCCAAGAAGGAGTGGAAGAAGCCGCTCACCGGCAGCCCCAGGCCGCGCATGAGGTGCGAGCGGAAGATGACCCGCTCGCCCTCCTCCGGCGCCGGCGATATCTCCCTCACCGGCACGGTGCGGGCTCGCACGAGGTGTGCACCGGGGAGGCGGCGCATCTTGCGGAGGAATTCAATGAGGTCGTCGTCGACCACCGAGCTGTCCCACGCACCGGAACACACGGCCGGAGCCGCGGCGATGGAGGAAGAGCTCATCGCTGGCTGGTGCGGTGTTGTTTATCTCGCCGGCGGCAAGAAGAAGGAGAGAGGAAGCAAGAGGAAGCGGGGATCGCGGGAGTTGGGCGCGCGTGATGTGCCGCTCCACTCCCCCCCTACTTATAGCCTTGGAGGCTGAGAAGCCGAGGGGGCGGGCGTGGGATTAACTGCGCTCAGAGCCCCACGCCGCCCCACGATTTACCCCATGAAGTTACTGCGCGCAGTAACAACGTGGGTAGCCCAACCATTCGCACGGCCGCAACGGATCCGTTCGCGTGCCGAGGCGCGGTAGTGGCGGGCCCCGCCTGACGGCCCGTCCCGTCGTGCGCGTGGGCCAGCAGACTGTCCGCGTCGCGTGGCGCCGCGCGATAGGGCCGCGTCGGGCGACAGTAGGGAAGCGTATTAGGCACGCCGCCTGGTCTCCCGCCACGACTTTCGAGCTCTCCACAGAGGAGGACGGCCCTCTACGAATCCGACTACGGATAGTCGGCCTAGAGGAAGACGGCAAACGAAGTCCAGATTCCACCACCGGAAGAATGAAACTGTTGAGGCCCCCCAGCGAGTCACTCTCAGAGCCTCACCAGCTTCGGGGACTACTGTCGGAGTAATGGGCCACGGGTAGGCTAACCCGAGCCCCAGAACCTTTCAAGACATCGGGGCAGGCCGCGCCCCTCAAAGCCGAGTCTCAGATAGCGACTCCCAGACAAGCCGAGTCTCAGATGGCGACTCCCAGATAAGCCGAGTCTCAGATGGCGACTCCCAGATGAGCCGACTCATGGCCGGCGACTTTCGGAGGAGCCGGCTATGGAGACTCGGCCCACAACTCTACACTTGTCGCGATAGGCGAGGCGGGTACGACCACGGCGTGGCCGTCACCTCCTGCTTGCGAGGGGCCAGCATGGCTACAGTGTGCCGTATCGCAGGAGATCTTCGGCGTAGCCCGGTACTATTGCCATGCCAGCCCTGACCTCAGCCACAGTGCGCGGCGCACTGTGGCCACGATGGCGTACCTGTACGGCTCAGAGACGGCGGACCCGCCAGTCAGTGAGAGCGTAGAAGACGGTGGATACGCCCCGAAGGCGGCCCCATGGGAGTCGGCTCCCCAGAATCGGCCAGCCTCTCCCATGGGTCCCACGCGCCATTAACCAGACAAGATGGGGAGTAACGACAGTGATCGCCCGATAGACGGCGGCACTGTTGCCACGACCCAGTGACCAAGCCTGCGTCATCAGAAGCACGGCTACAGTGCCGGACTCGCCGGCGGGGCCTGCAAGTCGGCGGGCCCCAGCAGTCGGCGGAGAAGACGGCGGCCTGTGAGACAGACGGCTGGGACCCGCGCCCAGCGGGATTACCATTGTACCCCCGGGGGGTAGGCCTATATAAACCCCCAGGGCACCCATACAAAGGGTTCGCATCCATTAGCCTTAGACCAGATCATATAGGAGGAAGAGAGCTAGCATTGCTTCCTTCTACCTCCTGAATACAGCTCTAGGAGCAACCTTGTAGTCACTACGCCTTAGTGATCATGCGGGGACCCCGCAGAGCAGCAGTAGGGGTGTTATCTCCCCGGAGAGCCCCGAAGCTGGGTAAGATTCGCCGGCGTGCATGCCTTCGCCTAATCCTGTTTCCTGGCACCGACGACGTTCTACTCGCTCCCACCATGATAAGCCATCCTTTGGCATATGTCACACCCAACCCCTGACAATGGCAGAGGCAAATAGAGCTCTTGCACATAGTTCTGTAAATAAGAGATGTTTCATCCGGTTGAGCTATCGCAATTAATCTTTCTCTTCCTTTCTTAGTAGCAGATTCAACATGACTATATTAAACCTTAAGCAATCAGGGTTAAGCAAGCTCATTGCCTGAAAGTGGAGCTCGTATTATACACCTTGACCCCCACCTTTTTTGAATTCTTCCTCCATATCTATCTATCTATCTATCTATTATATACTTAAAACGATAGAAAACGAACGGTGAAGATTTATTACTTTAGAGATATGATTTTCAACGGCCTAGATTTAACAGCCCGCATAATTGGAACCTTTTTAATGGCGACGTGCTACCATAAAACCTTCCTAAGCAAATCGATTATACAAGTCCAACACGTGGACAGCATTACCAAAGAAAGTAACGTGAGTCCATAAAGGACACACACAAAAAGGCACGTCTGAGATGTATCTACGTTAAAGTAACAGAGGAAGAGATACACACATATACGTGTTAGTGCTAGACATGAGGGCAGCTAATCAATTGGCCCCTGGCCAGATCCTCCAAAAAAAAAAACTCCGGCCAAATCGTATATCTGTGTCCGACTTGGACGCACCAACTAGCGATCAGGTACACATGCAAAAGAGTGTTTTTCTATTTGAAATAAGAAAAGGGAAATTTATGGCAGGTCTGTGCTTACAAAAATCACGCGCATCCACAAACCTATGAGCAATATACAACACGTATATGGCTCCTCTTAACAGAGCAAGATACATGAACGCTAGGACTTAGAAAAAAAGGTGATTGAGTGCTACTGATTTTGATAGGCAGAACGCCAATCGAATGAAAAATCTCATATAAGTCAAAGATGTCATACATATTGGAGTCGTGCAAGTGATCATCAAAATTAAAATACAAATCTATTTATTTATATGTGCACATATGATCAAGATTTTGTGTAAATAAAAATGCACTTTTTTGCGCGTGAGAAATAATAATACCTCATACATGAGTGCAAATACTAGCATAGAAAAAAAATACCAAATGTAATTATAAGAAATGTGAATAATAGAAATCCTAGGTACATGTTGTATAACCATATATAAAAATGTACGGATACATGTCATCATTATCCAGGTTGGGTGAAAATATAAATTTTTAGATTTGAGAAAATGTGGAAAAATAAAAGCTTTAAATGTGTACATCTGTTATTGGTTGGTCAAAGAATAACCCTGGCCTTAATTGTCAATTTTTTAATAATAAAATAAAAGTTATTAAGATTCATTTTATTTATTTCAGCTACCGAACTTAATACAAAATATAACATGTACAACCAAACAATGATATAAATTCAATTAATTAGTCAATTGATGTTAATTGCTTAAAACATAAGTTGATTTGGAAAAACATGGACACAGAAAATAACCACAAAAGCCATTAGAATACGGTCACAGAGCACCTGAAAGAATGTGTGGTAAATCGAGAGCATGCTATTGTACTATCAGGAAATCAGAACGGCAACACATATAGTGGCGACATATAGAAAGCTGGTTTGGTGAGGTAGGAGGTCACTTACAAAACTCACTACCATTAATTAGTAACCTACTATCATATGCATGTGTCATTAGCAATAATTACACCTTTGAGACAAATATTTTAGCCATAGCTTGATATGTCTTCTCAAGACACACACTTCAACTTCAATGATTTTCAGTATCTTTAAGGATATGTAGTATTTTAAAGATATGTCGATGGAAACTTCGAGGCTAAGATAACATTTAGATGTCCGGTGTAAATAGTCATAAATAAAGATGAGTAGAAGAGTCAAAAAAATCAATATAATTAGGGAATTATATTCTTTTGCATTGCATGATGTTGAATTTTTTTTATCAAATATGTTTGTTTGTAAATAATAATACAACTAAACGCAGAATGCTAATGCAATGTCAAGAATAAGTTCAATTACATTTGGCCATAGGGGCAAATACTAGCTGAGTCAACCATACCAATAATTATTACAAGGACCTGTGTGAATGGTAGAAATCCAACCCTGATGATGAAACATATAAAAAGGTATGGCTAGATGCCTCCAATGTCTAAGTGTATATCAAGGAAATCACAAATTTATTGGATGAAAATAGAAATGTTGAGTGGTGAATTTTTTTTGAAAGTGAAAGCTAAAGATCAATACAAATCATATGGTTTGGCAGGGCAGGACAAAGAGAATCAGTATTACGGTGTTCTCAAAGTCACGCAAATATTAAGCAACATTTTTTTTCAGAGGATGAAAGTATGTATTCCAAAGGTTAATCATATATTTTGAAGACACACATTTTGGCCATATTGTTTATATAGAAATACTAATCCGCGGAAGAATCGAATGAACAATGTTAACTAAAACAATTAATGAATATAAAAATATATGGCAAGTCTAGTCGCGCAAATGCGCGGGTAGCCCTGCTAGTTGTTCTATAAGATAAGATCAACTAAACTAAACCTGAGATTGTCGTAGAGATTGGCAGGACTGGGTATTATTCTGGGCGATGAAATGGATGGAATTTCTTGAAACATAACTTACTTCATTTATGATCGAATTTGGAAAAGGGAGACTCGACAGTCGAGACTCTATATCTATGGAATTTCAAAAGAGAGAAAAGGATATGAATCCGACCCGAGGACGACAAACCTTAGGTGCAGTTTTGGATCTTTATTGGTAGCCAGTCTTTCACTTCTGCCTCTCCACTCCCATGCCTTTCTTGGTCGGACCAACCCAACCGGCGATTTCCGACAAGTCTTTCTGCTTAGAGCAAGAAGCGGAACCAAAATAAAGCTTTCTTTATTTTCATTTATGGATAACCAATCCATTTTCCAATATAGTTGGGAAAAGTATGTATCTGTCTACATGTGCCTCCGTCTATGTTACCCCTTCCCCGAAAAGGAGATTATAGGTTTAGTAAAAAAAACAAGAATAAAAAATCGAAAAGAAAGAAGAGAAAGAACTGGGAGTTGGTGGGGAGGTTTGATACAATACAAAACACCCATGTTATTTGCCGTAGGGTTCATCTTTTTGTTCGCCATAGGAGGGCTCACTCGAATAGTTCTAGAAAACTCTAGGCTAGACATTGTTGGTCTTAAGCGCTCAGTGCATCCATAGTGAACTCGAATGTGTGCGCTTCGGAAGATAAAGTAATGCGAACTACTAACTATTATGCCGGCTTGGCCCGATCGCCCCAAAAAAGAACCAAAACGTTCCAAAGGCATCTTCCATTCATTTCGACTTAGGTCTTTCTGCACCATATTTAGATCTTCCCTTTCTATGATCCAGAATTCCCAGCAAATCCTTGACTCCTCGAATACGATGGGGTTTCACACCTGGCGAATCTTTCACTCTACCTCCTCTGACTAAGACTATAGAATGTTCCTGAGGATTATGACTATGCCATTAATTTTAGAGGCTCAAAGATGAGTTCTTTGAAGGAAGCAAAAGAACCCATGTGTCTCGGATGAAGTCTACCCTCTTTTTGTGCCGAGAGGAAGAATGAGATCCAACTCAAAGTCAAGGAAAGCGGCCTAGACCACTGACTTTTTATGGAAGGCTTCTGAACATGGATTGGTCTGATAAAGCCAATTTTTCGGCGAATCAAATATTTTCTGAGAGCACTAGACCTTCTCTCTTTCAGGATTGATTCCCACTCACTACCTGATAGCAGGCTTGGCCCATGAGACCCGTTGTCTTATTGTACTGGCTCACTTCACTACTTTGGAGGATTGGTTTTTCTCCTTTTTGGTTCGCAAACGCTCCAACCCATCGACAAGCTCCATCCAAATTGGAGTTGATGTGAGCACTTCCCCAGAGGCAGAGGCTTTTTCTACAAAAGAGTGGGAGCATAAAATGTAGGTGAGTCAATTGCGTGTGGCCTTCAAGTATTTCATATTGTAACAATATTAGATCGACATCCAACAAAGGTGCATGTACGGTTCCTAAGGGGTACAATTTTGTCCTAATCATCGAGAAAGATGAAATAAGTTGATAGCGCGATCTCGTACTAACACATACTCTCTAAATATTGAAGAACTTTCATGCGGCCTTCAAGACACAACCGTGGTATGAGTTCTGATCTCAGGAGAGTAGACTCTGTGCTCTATATTGTACATGCGTCCAAGCACATGAGAAAGAGGAGAGACGTTGCATTTTTCTATTCCTTAAATCAATCAATCAATCAGGGAGCTTCGGTTCCATCTTTTTGGCTTTGGCAGCACCTCCACAATGGTTCCCACGATGCCAAAAGCTATTTTCACATTTGGCTACACATTATGGATGCCCTTAACCGTACCACTTGGTTTTGCTCATGTGTACTATCTATACAAATCTCAATTATACTGATCTAAAAAATTATAGAATCAAGATTAGTAAAAAGGAGGTGATTTTGCCGCGCGAATGGAGGGGAAGGTTTCTTATTTTAAGAGGACGTTGTCCTAGCGGTTTGCTAACATGTGGTCCCACGTGTCAGTGCTTTACCAAGATGATTCGCGTCCCACATGAGGCAGAACAATGGCAGAAGCAACACGTGGTTAACTTGGAGAAGATGAGGGAGAAGCGGATTCAGCAACGAGTGAAATGATGGTTGCTTCATCCCTCCAACTTCTTTTTTAGCATTATTACTTCGTCCCTCCAACTTAGCTGCGGGAAAGGTGTAGCTTTGTGATTTGACGCCTCATTTCTCATTACTAAGCCAGTGCCATGACTGGGGTGCTTCACCCCGGCTGCTTTGCATTGTATTTCGGTATGGCGCGTGGACCCGGTAGCTTGACATCCCACATGTCGGCGAAAGGGACTAGAAGATTTATGAAAGCGAATGCTCCACTCTTACGGCAGAGGAGTACACGACACGGCGGCCCAGTGAACTGTGACTTGTACTGTATAGTACTATAGTTTTGCTGTTTCGCGTGATGCATTGATACAAACCCGATTAAACACGAAAGGGCAGGATTTTTCCCGCGCGGTAGATGATACTGTTACATACATTTCAAAGGCAATTTTAACGTATGCAAACTGAATAATTAAGTAACAATATGATATCTAGTAAAACTAAAAACACATATGATTTATTGTGTTAGAGTGTAGTAGTAGTGTTGTATTGCATAGTTGTTAGATGTAACATGCGAGAACGTGTAGAGATGTAGTTTTGGAGGGCCTATAGAGAGAAAAGTGTAATACAGTCACTAAACTTCGGAATAAGCTAATTACAGTCACTATATACGTTTTGCGGTGATTATATGATCACCTGCTCACGGTTTAGCATCGGTTTGCACTCTGTTGACCGGCCAAATAGTCTGCGTGGCACCATGTTGACTAGTTAAATTGACCATGTTCCTTGTGGGTCCCACCTGTCAGTTCGCCTAGAGAAAAGGTCAGATAAACACAAATTTACGCAGGCACGACAAGACTCCAACCCATGCGCGGGAATCACCTGGTTGTGTATGTGTTTGTCAGGGCCTGATGTGTGCGCATGCACGTGTAGGTTGAGCACTTGAGCGTGAGAGTGTGTGTTGGTCGTGTGGTGTACTGGTGTGCATGCATGCGTGCGTGTGTGCGTGTGAGTGTTGCATGTGTGCATGGCTGCGTGTGTACATGCGAATGTTGCAAGAGTGCATGGGTGCATGTGTTCGTGTGAGTGTTGCATGCATGCAGTTCGTGTGTATGCGTGTGTGTGTGTGTGTATAATCACCACACCAGCTCCTGTGTGTTAAAACGGACGGCTCAGCATACCAATACAAGGCAACCTTGTCCGCTGTGCCCGCAGTCATGACTTCGAACCACCGTACAATATTTTTTTTGTCGATTGTTTTCATTCTTACTAGCAAGATGCCCGTGCGTTGCACGTAACATCAAGATGCATTTGTATGACTAGTTTATCTTGCAAGAGAAAAGGATGAACGAGGGAAGGCCTTATTTGCAAATGTGGAGAGGTATGTGGGTACCTTTTTGCAAAATTTCCATAGTTTCTTTCCTATCCGCAAGATATAAATCGGACGACCTATATTGCAGGATAGCGGGCACACCATCATCACCAACTCTGTTTTTTATAAGATTGTATTTTATAAGAGTGTAGATGTAGAGTAGATACAAGCCAACATGTGGGCCCAATGGTAGTGAGATAATGTGATGCAACACTAGAGGTGCCATGTGGAGCGTTTAACTGGTCAACTATTCGTGTCTTGAGCAAATACAGAGTTGTATGGTGAACCCGTTACTATATAATGACCACAGAACATAAATGGTGACCGTAATGAGTGGATTCTGAAGTCCAATGTACGTATCGTGCTTTCGCTTCAAATACAATGATCGTCATTGTATATATTGATACGTCCATTTTACATCATACTTTTATATCGATATTTGTTGCATTATGGGCTGTTATTACACGTTATGTCACAATACTTATGGCTATCCTCTCTTATTTTACAAGGTTTACATGAAGAGGGAGAATGCCGGGAGCTGGGATTCTTGGCTGGAAAAGGAGCAAATATTGGAGACCTCTTCTGCACAGCTCCAAAAGTCCTGAGAACTCCACGAAAGTCATTTTGGGAATTAATAAAAATACGGAAGAAATACCTGAGGGGGCCACCCACCACCCACGAGGATGGGGGCGCGCCCTACCACCTTGGGCGTGCCCCCTGCCTCGTGGGCCCCCTAGCAGTCATCCGATGGCCATCTTCTGCTATATGAAGTCTTTTATCCTGGAAAACAATCATAAGCAAGCTTACGGGACGAAACTCCGCCGCCACGAGGCGGAACCTTGGCGGAACCAAGCTAGGGCTCCGGCGGAGCTGTTCTGCTGGGGAAACTTCCCTCCGGGAGGGGGAAATCATCACCATCGTCATCACCAACGATCCTCTCATTGTGAGGGGGTCAATCTCCATCAACATCTCCACCAGCACCATCTCCTCTCGAACCCTAGTTCATCTCTTGTGTCCAATCTTTGTACCCAAACCTCAGATTGGTACCTGTGGGTTGCTATTAGTGTTGCTTACTCCTTGTAGTTGATGCTAGTTGGTTTATTTGGTTGAAGATCATATGTTCAGATCCTTAATGCATATTAATACCCCTCTGATTATGAACGTGAATATGCTTTGTGAGTAGTTACGTTTGTTCCTGAGGACATGGGTGAATTCTTGCTATTAGTAGTCATGTGAATTTGGTATTCGTTCGATATTTTGATGAGACGTATGTTGTCTCTCCTCTAGTGGTGTTATGTGAATGTCGACTACATGACACTTCACCATTATTTGGGCCTAGAGGAAGGCATTGGGAAGTAATAAGTAGATGATGGGTTGCTAGAGTGACAGAAGCTTAAACTCTAGTTTATGCGTTGCTTCGTAAGGGGCTGATTTGGATCCACTTGTTTCTTGCTATGGTTAGGTTTACCTTAATACTCTTATGTAGTTGCGGATGCTTGCAAGAGGGGTTAATCATAAGTGGGATGCTTGTCCAATAAAGGGCAGTACCCAAGCACCGGTCCACCCACATATCAAATTATCAAAGTAACACGAATCATATGAGTCTGATGAAAACTAGCTTGACGATAATTCCCATGTGTCCTCGGGAGCGCTTTTCTCTATATAAGAACTTGTCCAGGCTTGTCCTTTGCTACAAATAGGATTGGGCCACCTTGCTGCACCTTATTTACTTTCATTGCTTGTTACCCGTTACAAATTACCTTATCACAAAACTATCTGTTACTGATAATTTCAGTGCTTGCAGAGAATATGTTACTAAAAACCGCTTGTCATTTCCTTCTGCTCCTCGTTGGGTTCGACACTCTTACTTATCGAAAGGACTACGATAGATCCCCTACACTTGTGTGTCATCAAGACTCTTTTCTGGCGCCATTGCTGGGGAGTGAAGCGCCTTTGGTAAGTGGAAATTGGTAAGGAAACATTTATATAGTGTGCTGAAATTTACTGTCACTTGTTACTATGGAATATAATCCTTTGAGGGGCTTGTTCGGGGTATCTTCACCCCGACCAATAGAGCAAAGAGTTGCTCCTCAACCTACTAAATCGACTGAAATTTTTTACATTGAAATTCCTTCGGGTATGGTAGAGAAACTGCTATCTAGTCCCTTTGCAGGAGATGGAACATTGCATCCCGATTTAGACCTAATCTAGGTGGATGAAGTTTGTGGATTATTTAAGCTTGCAGGTATGCCCGATGCTGTTATCAAGAAGAATTTCTTCCCTTTATCTTTGAAGGGAGATGCAATGACATCGTATAGGCTATGTGATGATATGGGATCATGGGACTACAAACGATTGAAATTGGAATTTCATCAGAAGTTTTATCCTATGCATCTTGTTCATCGTGATCGTAATTATATATATAATTTCTGGCCTCGCGAAGGAGAAAGCATCGCTCAAGCTTGGGGGAGGCTTAAGTCAATGTTATATTCATGCCCCAATCATGAGCTCTCGAGAGAAATGATTATTCAAAATTTTTATGCTCGGCTTTCTCTCAACAATTGCTCCATGCTTGATACTTCTTGTGCTGGTTCTTATATGATGAAGACTATTGAATTCAAATGGGATTTATTGGAAAGAATTAAACGCAACTCTAAAGATTGGGATCCCAACGAAGGTAAGGAGTCATGTATGACACCTAAGTTTGATTGCGTTAAATCTTCTATGGATACCGATGCTTTTTGTGGAATTAGCACTAAATATGGACTTGACTCTGGGATAGTAGCTTCTTTCTGTGAATCATTTGCTACTCATGTTGACCTCCCTAAGGAGAAGTGGTTTAAATATAATCCCCCAATGAAGTAAAAGTAGTTGCACCTATTAAAGTTGAAGAAAAGACTATCACTTATAATGATCCTATTGTTCCTACTACTTATATTGAGAAACCACCTTTCCTGTTAGGATAAAGGATCATGCTAAAGCTTCAACTCTGGTTCGTAAGAGTAATACTAGAACATATACACGACCTAAGAAAATTAAAGTTGAACCTAGTATTTCTATGGTTAAAGATCTCTTGGCTGATAATATTGATGGGCATGTTATTTACTTATATGATGAAGCTGCTAGAATTGCTAGACCCGATGCTAAGAGACATAGACCCGTTGTAGGGATGCCTGTTATTTCTGTTAAAATAGGAGATCATTGTTATCATGGCTTATGTGATATGGGAGATAGTGCTAGTGGAATACCTCATTCCTTATATGAAGAAATTATGCATGACATTGCACCTGCTGAAATAGAAGGAATTAATGTTACAATTAAGCTTGCAAATAGAGATACTATTTCACCAATTGTGATTGTTAGAGATGTTCAAGTCTTGTGTGGGAAAGTTAAATATCCTGCTGATTTTCTTGTTCTTGGTTCCCCATAAGATGATTTTTGTCCCATTATATTTGGTAGACCCTTCTTGAACACTATTAATGCTAAGGTAGATTGTGAAAAGGATGCTGTTACTATTGGTTTGGGGGATATGTCTCATGAGTATAATTGTGCTAAGTTTCGTAGACAACCCCATAAAGAATTGCCTAGTAAGGATGAAATTATTGGTCTTCCCTCTATTGCCGCGCCTTCTAATGATCCTTTAGAACAATATTTGCTAGACCATGAAAATGATATGTTTATGAATGAAAGAAGGGAAATAGATGAAGTATTCTTTAAACATGGACCTATTTTGAAACACAATTTGTCTGTTGAAATCCTAGGGGATCCTCCACCACCCAAGGGTGATCGCGTGTTTGAGCTTAAACCATTACCTGATACTCTTAAATATGCTTATCTTGATGAAAAGAAGATATATCCTGTTATTATCAGTGCTAACCTTTCAGAGTAGGAAGAGGAAAGATTATTGAAAACTCTGAAGAAGCATCGTGCTGCTATTGGATATACTCTTGATGATCTTAAGGGCATTAGTCCCACGCTATGCCAACACAAAATAAAATTGGAGGAACACGCCAAACCAGTTATTGATCACCAACGACGATTAAATCCTAAGATGAAAGAAGTGGTAAGAAAGGAAATACTAAAGCTCCTTGAGGCAAGTATAATTTATCCCATTGTTGATAGTCAATGGGTAAGTCATGTCCATTGTGTCCCTAAGAAGGGAGGTATTACTGTCGTTCCTAATGATAAAGATGAGTTGATCCCGCAAAGAATTATTACAGGTTATAGGATGGTAATTGATTTCCGCAAATTAAATAACGCCACTAAAGAGTATCATTACCCCTTCCCTTTTATTGATCAAATGCTAGAAAGACTATCCAAACATACACATTTTTGCTTTCTAGATGGTTACTCTGGTTTCTCTCAAATACCTGTGTCGGTAGAGGATCAAGAAAAGACCACTTTTACTTGCCCTTTTGGTACTTTTGCTTATAGACGTATGCCCTTTGGTTTATGTAATGCACCTGCTACCTTTCAAAGATGCATGATGGCTATATTCTCTGACTTTTGTGAAAAGATTCGTGAGGTATTCATGGATGATTTCTCCGTCCATGGATCCTCTTTTGATGATTGTTTGAGCAACGTTGACCGAGTTTTGCAGAGATGCGAAGATACTAGTCTTGTTTTGAATTGGGAGAAGTGCCACTTTATGGTTAATGAAGGCATTGTCTTGGGGCATAAAATTTCTGAAAGAGGTATTGAAGTTGATAAAGCTAAAGTTGATGCAATTGAAAACATGCCGTGTCCCAAGGACATCAAAGGTATAAGAAGCTTCCTTGGTCATGCCCGTTTTTATAGGAGGTTCATTAAGGATTTCTCTAAAATTTCTAGGCCTCTGACCAATCTATTACAAGAAATTCCTTTTGTATTCGATGATGATTGTGTAGAAGCATTTGAAATACTTAAGAAAGCTTTGATTTCTGCACCTATTGTTCAGCCACCTGATCGGAATTTACCCTTTGAAATTATGTGTGATGCTAGTGATTATGCTGTAGGTTCTGTTCTAGGACAAAGAGTTGATAAGAAACTAAATGCTATTCAATATGCTAGTAAAACTCTAGACACTGCACAGAGAAATTATGCTACTACTGAAAAAGAATTGTTAGCAGTTGTATTTTCTTGTGATAAGTTCAGACCTTATATTGTTGATTCTAAAGTAACTATTCACATTGATCATGCTGCTATTAAATATCTTATGGAAAAGAAAGATGCTAAACCTAGACTTATTAGATGGGTTCTCTTGCTACAAGAATTTAATTTGCATATTATTGATAGAAAGGGAGCTGAGAACCCCGTTGCAGACAACTTGTCTAGGTTAGAAAATGTTCTTGATGACCCACTACCTATTGACGATAGCTTTCCCGATGAACAATCAGCCGTCATAAATGCTTCTCGTACTGCTCCATGGTATGCTGATTATGCTAATTATATTATTGCTAAATTCATACCACCTAGTTTCACATACCAGCAAAAGAAAAAAGTTCTTCTATGATTTAAGACATTACTTCTGGGATGACCCACACCTTTATAAAGAAGGAGTAGATGGTGTTATTAGACATTGTGTACCGGATCATGAACAGGAACAGATCCTACGCAAGTGTCACTCCGAGGCATCCGGAGGACACCACGCTGGAGATAGAACTGCACATAAGGTATTGCAATCCGGTTTTTATTGGCCTACTCTCTTCAAAGATGCCCATAAGTTTGTCTTGTATTGTGATGAATGTCAAAGAATTGGTAATATTAGTAGACGTCAAGAAATGCCTATGAATTATTCTCTTGTTATTGAACCATTTGATGTTTGGGGCTTTGATTATATGGGACCTTTTCCTGCCTCTAATGGGTATACACATATTTTAGTTGTTGTTGATTACGTTACTAAGTGGGTAGAAGCTATTCCAACTAGTAGTGCTGATCATAACACCTCTATTAAGATGCTTAAAGAACTTATTTTTTTGAGGTTTGGAGTCCCTAGATACTTAATGACTGATGGTGGTTCACATTTTATTCATGGTGCTTTTTGTCAAATTCTTGCTAAGTATGATGTTAATCATAGAATTGCATCTCCTTATCATCCTCAGTCTAGTGGTCAAGTAGAATTGACTAACAGAGAGATCAAATTAATTTTGCAAAATACTGTTAATAGATCTAGAAAGAATTGGTCCAAGAAACTTGATGATGCATTATGGGCTTATTGAACTGCATATAAGAATCCTCTGGGTATGTCTCCGTATAAAATGGTTTATGGGAAAGCATGTCATTTACCTCTCGAACTAGAACATAAGGCATATTGGGCCATTAAAGAGCTCAATTATGATTTCAAACTTGCTGGTGAGAAGAGGTTGTTTGACATTAGCTCACTTGATGAATGGAGAACCAAAGCCAATGAGAATGCCAAACTATTTAAAGAAAAAGTTAAAAGATGGCATGACAAAAGGATACAAAAGTGTGAGTTCAACATAGGTGATTATGTGTTGCTATTCAACTATCGTTTAAGATTTTTTGCAGGAAAACTTCTCTCTAAATGGGAAGGACCTTACGTTATTGAGGAGGTCTATCGTTCCGGTGCCATAAAAATTAACAACTTTGAAGGCACGAATCCAAAGGTGGTGAACGGTTAAAGAATCAAACATTATATCTCAGGTAATCCTATAAATGTTGAAACTAATGTCATTGAAAATGTGACCCCGGAGAAATACATAAGGGACACTTTCCAGAACATTTCAGACTCCAAAAAGGAATAGGTATGTGGTACGGTAAGTAAACCGACTCCAAAACAGTTCTAATAGCAATTTTTCTCCGTTTTGCAATATTTAAGAAAATAGGAAAATAAGAAGTAGTCCGGGAAGGACACAAGGCATCCACGAGGGTGGAGGGCGCGCCCTACCCCCTGGGCGTGCCCCCTGCCTCGTGGGCACCTCGTGTGCTCTCCGGACTCCGTTTTCTTCCATGATACTTCTTTTGGTCGGTAAAAATTCATTATATAATCTTCCAAAGGTTTTGACCATCGTATCACACAAATATCCTCTGTCTTTGTTTCGAGCTGTTTTTCTGACAAATCTAGGGCACCATGACGTCTTCAAGCGCCCCCAAGGACAAGTTTTTCGAGAGGGTCATCAACCCCTACCTCACGGAGGTGCTGCATCACCCTCAAACCATTGAGATCCGTGAGGGGGTGCTGCACATCCACGATGTGGAGGGACCAAGGAGTACCGGAAGCGTGGAGACAAAGCTCAAAACAATGGAACAACAAGTTTTCAAGTGCCAAGGGATGGTGGAACATGGACTCAATGCCAACCAGATGATGATTGTGGAGTTCACAAACAACCACAAGCTCGACACCAAGAACATTGGGGAGACCACCTTCAAGCCCAGATCTATGACCTGCAAAATCAAAACTGTGAGTATGAATATAGATTCAAGAGGATGAGTTTGGCTACAGATTTCAGGATCCCGGAGACTCGATCATCCTTCTATGATGGTGAGCCTATGCCTTGGAAGACGGACGACAAGCCTACATCATCAACAACTCCATCATCACCACCTCCGAGGAACTAATTACATGGGTATGGGCACTCCCCTTGGCAACTGCCAAGCTTGGGGGAGGTGCCCTGGTATCGTATCACCATCACACTCCTATCTTTACAGTTTTTCTTAGTTTGATCCTTTTGGTATTATCTTGATCTAGTAGAATAAAGTTTTGGTATGAATTAGTTTTGAGTTATGCTTTATGATCCCTCTATGTAATCGAGTCCGTGAGCTATATATAATAAAGATTAGTGTTGAGTCAAGGGCTTTGCTATCTTGCTATGATCTTGAGGGAATAAAAAGAATAAAAAGAAATGAAATAGACCATATTGATCTTATGGATAGTAATGACTTCACACATAAAGAGTATGATGATTAAAAGTTGTTGAGAGTTGGCAAACATAGTTTTGGTCATCTTTGCAATTAATAGGAGGTGATAAGAAAGAGAGGTTCTCACATATAAATATACTATTCTGGACATCTTTTATGATTGTAAGCACTCATTAAAGTATGACATGCTAAAGAGCTGATGTTGGACAAGGAAGACAACGTAATGGGTTATGTTTTGTCACATCTTAGTTAAAGTATATTGTCATGGATCATCCAACATGTTGAGCTTGCCTTTTCCCCTCATGCTAGCCAAATTCCTTGCACCAAGTAGAGATACTACTTGTGCTTCCAAATATCCTTAAACCCAGTTTTGCCATGAGAGTCCACCATATCTACCTATGGATTGAGTAAGATCCTTCAAGTAAGTTGTCATGTTGCATTCAATAAAAATTGCTCTCTAAATATGTATGACTTATTAGTGTGGAGAAAATAAGCTTTGTACGATCTTGTGATATGGAAGTAATAAAAGAGACGGACTACATAATAAAGTTTCATATCACAAGTGGCAATATAAAGTGACGTTCTTTTGCATTAAGATTTCGTGCATACAACCATAAAAGCACATGACAACCTCTCCTTCCCTCTGCGAAGGGCCTATCTTTTACATTATGCAAGAGTCATGGTGATCTTCACCTTTCGCCTTTACATTTTATCCTGTGGAAAGCACCTCGTGTTGGAAAGATCCTGATATATATATCCAATAGGATGTAAGTAAGCATGAATTATTATTGTTGACATTACCCTGAGGTAAAAAGTTGGGAGGCAACACTATAAGCCACTATCTTTCTATATAACCATAAGTATTGCGTGAGTGTTAGCAATTGTGAAATACTAAATGATACTTGAGTATGTGGACTTGCTGAAAAGCTCTTATATTGAATCTTTCCGATGTTATGATAAATTGCAATTGCTTCAGTGACTGAGATTATAGTTTGTTAGTTCTCAATGAAGTTTCTAATTCATACTTGACATTGTGAATATACTATTACTTTAACATAAGAAATTATATGACAAAATATATATGTTGCTGATATAAGAATGATCATGATGCCCTCATGTCCGAATTTTATTTTATAGACACCTCTATCTCTAAACATGTGGACATATTTTTCGATATCGGCTTCCGCTTGAGGACAAGCGAGGTCTAAGCTTGGGATAGTTGATACGTCCATTTTGCATCATGCTTTTATATCGATATTTGTTGCAGTATGGGCTATTATTAAACATTATATCACAATACTTATGGCTATCATCTCTTATTTACAAGGTTTACATGAAGAGGGAGAATGCCGGCAGTTGGGATTCTAGGCTGGAAAAGGAGCAAATATTGGAGACCTATACTACACATCTCCAAAAGTCCCGAAACTCCACGAAAGTAATTTTGGGAATTAATAAAAAATATTGAGCGGAGGAAATACCTGAGCGGGCCACCCACCACCCACGAGGGTGGGGGGCGCGCCATACCGCCCTGGGCGCCCCCCTGCCTTGTGGGCCACCTGGTAGTCATCTGGTGGCCATCTTATGGTATATGAAGTCTTTTACCTTGGAAAAAATCATAAGCAAGCTTATGGGATGAAACTCCGCCGCCACGAGGCGAAACCTTGGCGGAACCAATCTAAGGCTACGGCGGAGCTATTCTGCCGGGGAAACTTCCCTCCGGGAGGGGGAAATCATAACCATCGTCATCACCAACGATCCTATCATCATGAGGGGGTCAATCTCCATCAACATCTTCACCAGCACCATCTCCTCTCAAACCCTAGTTCATCTCTTGTATCCAATCTTTGTACCCAAACCTCAGATTGGTACCTATGGGTTGCTAGTAGTGTTGATTACTCCTTGTAGTTGATGCTAGTTGGTTTATTTGGTGGAAGATCATATATTTAGATCCTTAATGCATATTAATACCCCTCTGATTATGAACATGAATATGCTTTGTGAGTAGTTACGTTTGTTCCTGAGGACATGGGTGAAGTCTTGCTATTAGTAGTCATGTGAATTTGGTATTCGTTCGATATTTTGATGCGATGTATGTTGTCTCTCCTCTAGTAGTGTTATGTGAACGTCGACTACATGACACTTCACCATTATTTGGTCCTAGAGGAAGGCATTGGGAAGTAATAAGTAGATGATGGGTTGCTAGAGTGACAGAAGCTTAAACTCTAGTTTATGCGTTGCTTCGTAAGGGGCTGATTTGGATCCACTTGTTTCATGCTATGGTTAGGTTTACCTTAATACTTCTTTTATAGTTGCGGATGCTTGCAATAGGGGTTAATCATAAGTGGGATGCTTGTCCAAGAAACGGCAGTACCCAAGCACTGGTCCACCCACATCAAATTATCAAAGTAACAAACGCGAATCATATGAGCGTGATGAAAATTAGCTTGACAATAATGCCCATGTGTCCTCGGGAGCGCTTTTATCTATATAAGAATTTCTCCAGGCTTGTCCTTTGCTACAAAAAGGATTGGGCCACCTTGCTGCACCCTATTTACTTTCATTGCTTGTTACCCGTTACAAATTACCTTATCACAAAGCTATCTGTTACCGATAATTTCAATGCTTGCAGAGAATACCTTACTGAAAACCGGTTTTCATTTCCTTCTGCTCCTCGTTGGGTTCGACACTCTTACTTATCGAAAGGACTACGATAGATCCCCTACACTTGTGGGTCACCATATATCACGAGAGAAAGATGAAACATGTGTGAATGTGCTGGGGGCTTACTTTTAGAGGACCTGGAGATAATTTGTGTGCGTACGTGAAAGGGGCGTAGAGGGGGGTATGCGATGGAGAGAGAGATGCTCTTCGTTTCTATTTATTATGACTAACTTTATATATAGTATAAAAATATACAAATTCACAGTGCGGAATAAATATCATTGTGGGCATCATGCAATGCAAATTAGCGTTCATACTCCTCCATATAATTTTGTAATGTTGTGTATATGTAGAAATTCTAAAATAATTTTTTGGCCACACTTTAGTCAAAAGGAATGTTGTATGCGAAATAAACGTGAAGAGAGGGCTTTTTAGATCAATGGGCTATGTGATGTAACATGTGTGAATGTGTAGTGGATGTATTTGGCAGGGCCTAGACAGGTATGTGTGTGTATTATGTATTCGAGAGAGG